>NW_026109340.1:0-49596 GCF_024516045.1 Bombus affinis | reverse complement strand
TGTACCTAATTTTGTCAGCCATTTCGGACATCACGTTGCACTGTACTATGAGGAAACGGTACTAATTATGTGAAACTATTGGTAAACCGTAAACATTTGTCAGAAGGCAATAGGATAAAGACTTCCGGCTCCTCGGGCTGGTGCGAATATTTCAATGTCCGTATGTGCCAAACCGTTGGTTTGTGACACACCTTTACGCGTCTCTCGTTCGCTGCGCTCGCACGAAAGCTATAGCCTAACCTAAAACCAATCCATCTTCCGTTCATTATTCGAAATGGTGGCGACATATTTCAAATTTGCGAACGTGTCGGATCGGTTGTGAGGTTGGACTAGATTTTTACGAGCGAGCGGAGCGAGCGAGCAACGGTCACAATTTCCAAGCTATACATATACCTTATATTGCCTTCCATATATTTCGTGCTATTACCTAATTTTGTCAGCCATTTCGGACATCACATTGCACTGTACTATGAGGAAATAGTACTATTTATGTGAAACTATTCATAAACTGTAAACATGTGTCGGTAGGCAATAGGATAAATACTTCCGGCTCCTCGGGCTGGTGCGAATATTTCAATATCCGTATGTGCCAAACCTTTGGTTTATGACACACCTTTACGCGTCTCTCGCTCGCTGCGCTCGCTCGGATATTATAGCCTAACCTAAAACCAATCCATCTTGCGTTCATTATTCGATATGATGGCGACATATTTCAAATTTGCGAACGTTTCGGATCGGTTGTGGGGTTGGACTAGATTTTTACGAGCGAGCGGAGCGAGCGAGCAACGGTCACAATTTCCAAGCTATACATATACCATATATTGTCTTGTATATATTTCGTGCTTGTACCTAATTTTGTCAGCCATTTCGGTCATCACGTTGCACTGTACTATGAGGAAACGGTACTAATTATGTGAGACTATTGGTAAACCGTAAACATTTGTCAGAAGGCAATAGGATAAAGACTTCCGGATCCTCGGGCTGGTGCGAATATTTCAATGTCCGTATGTGCCAAACCGTTGGTTTGTAACACACCTTTACGCGTCTCTCGCTCGCTGCGCTCGCACGAAAGCTATAGCCTAACCTAAAACCAATCCATATTGCGTTCAGTATTTCATATGATGGCGACATATTTCAAATTTGCGAACTTGTCCGATCGGTTGTGAGGTTGGACCAAATTTTTACGAGCGAGCGGAGCGAGCGAGCAACGGTCACAATTTCCAAGCTATACATATACCATATATTGCCTTGCATATATTTCGTGCTAGTACCTAATTTTGTCATCCATTTCGGACATCACATTGCACTGTACTATGTGGAAATGGTACTATTTATGTGAAACTATTCATTTACTGTAAACATGTGTCGGTAGGCAATAGGATAAATACTTCCGGCTCATCGGGCTGGTGCGAATATTTCAATGTCGGTATGTGCCAAACCGTTGGTTTATAACACACCTTTACGCGTCTCTCGCTCGCTGCGCTCGCTCGAAAACTATAGCCTAACCTAAAACTAATCCATCTTGCGTTCATTATTCGATATGATGGCGACATATTTCAAATTTGCGAACGTGTCGGATCGGTTGTGAGGTTGGGCTAGATTTTTACGAGCGAGCGGAGCGAGCGAGCAACCGTCACAATTTCCAAGCTATACATATACCATATATTGCCTTGCATATATTTCGTGCTAGTACCTAATTTTGTCAGCCATTTCGGACATCACATTGCACCGTAGTATGTGGAAATAGTACTATTTATGTGAAACTATTCGTAAACTGTAAACATGTGTCGGTAGACAACAGGATAAAAACTTCCGGCTCCTCGGGCTGGTGCGAATATTTCAATGTCCGTATGTGCCAAACCGTTGGTTTGTGACACACCTTTACGCGTCTCTCGCCCGCTGCGCTCGCACGAAAGCTATAGCCTAACCTAAAACCAATTCATCTTCCGTTCATTATTCGATATGGTGGCGACATATTTCAAATTTGCGAACGTGTCGGATCGGTTGTGAGGGTGGACTAGATTTTTACGAGCGAGCGGACCGAGCGAGCAACGGTCACAACATCAAAGCTATACAAATACCATATATTGCCTTGCATATATTTCGTGTTATTACCTAATTTTGTCAGCCATTTCGGACATCACATTATACTGTACTATGTGGAAATAGTACTATTTATGTGAAACTATTGGTAAACTGTAAACATTCGTCAGTAGCAATAGGATAAAGACTTCCGGCTCCTCGGGCTGGTGCGAATATTTCAATTTCCGTATGTGCCAAACCGTTGGTTTATGACACACCTTTACGCGTCTCTCGCTCGCTGCGCTCGCTCGAAAACTATAGCCTAACCTAAAACCAATCCATATTGCGTTGAGTATTTCATATGATGGCGACATATTTCAAATTTGCGAACGTGTCGGATCGGTTGTGAGGTTGGACTAGATTTTTACGAGCGAGCGGAGCGAGCGAGCAACGGTCACAATTTCCCAGCTATACATATACCATATATTGCCTTGCATATATTTCGTGCTAGTACCTAATTTTGTCATCCATTTCGGACATCACATTGCACTGTATTATGTGGAAATAGTACTATTTATGTGAAACTATTCGTAAACTGTAAACATGTGTCGGTAGACAACAGGATAAAGACTTCCGGCTCTTCGGGCTAGTGCGAATATTTCAATGTCCGTATGTGCCCAGCCGTTGGTTTATGACACACCTTTACGCGTCTCTCGCTCGCTGCGCTCGCTCGAAAACTATAGCCTAACCTAAAACCAATCCACCTTGCGTTCATTATTCGATATGATGGCGACATATTTCAAATTTGCGAACGTGTCGGATCGGTTGTGAGGTTGGACTAGATTTTTACGAGCGAGCGGAGCGAGCGCGCAACGGTCACAATTTCCAAGTTATACATATACCATATATTGCCTTGCATATATTTCGTGCTAGTACCTAATTTTGTCATCCATTTCGGACATCACATTGCGCTGTACTATGTGGAAGTAGTACTATTTATGTGAAACTTTTCGTAAACTGTAAACATGTGTCGGTAGACAACAGGATAAAGACTTCTGCCTCCTCGGGCTGGTGCGAATATTTCAATGTCCGTATGTGCCAAACCGTTGGTTTGTGACACACCTTTACGCGTCTCTCGCTCGCTGCGCTCGCACGAAAGCTATAGCCTAACCTAAAACCAATCCATCTTCCGTTCATTATTCGATATGGTGGCGACATATTTCAAATTTGCGAACGTGTCCGATCGGTTGTGAGGTTGGACTAGATTTTTACGAGCGAGCGGAGCGAGCGAGCAACGGTCACAATTTCCAAGCTATACATATACCATATATTGCCTTGCATATATTTCGTGTTAGTACCTAATTTTGTCAGCCATTTCGGACATCACATTGCACTGTACTATGTGGAAATAGTACTAATTATGTGAAGCTATTCATAAACTGTAAACATGTGTCGGTAGGCAATAGGATAAAGACTTCCGGCTCCTCGGGCTGGTGCGAATATTTCAATGTCCGTATGTGCCAAACCGTTGGTTTGTGACACACCTTTACGCGTCTCTCGCTCGCTGCGCTCGCACGAAAGCTATAGCCTAACCTAAAATCAATCCATATTGCGTTGAGTATTTCATATGATGGCGACATATTTCAAATTTGCGAACGTGTCGGATCGGTTGTGAGGTTGGACTAGATTTTTACGAGCGAGCGGAGCGAGCGAGCAACGGTCACAATTTCCAAGCTATACATATACCATATATTGCCTTGCATATATTTCGTGCTAGTACCTAACTTTGTCAGCCATTTCGGACATCACATTGTACTGTACTATGTGGAAATAGTACTATTTATGTGAAACTATTGGTAAACTGTAAACATTCGTCAGTAGCAATAGGATAAAGACTTCCGGATCCTCGGGCTGGTGCGAATATTTCAATGTCCGTATGTGCCAAACCGTTGGTTTGTAACACACCTTTACGCGTCTCTCGCTCGCTGCGCTCGCACGAAAGCTATAGCCTAACCTAAAACCAATCCATATTGCGTTCAGTATTTCATATGATGGCGACATATTTCAAATTTGCGAACTTGTCCGATCGGTTGTGAGGTTGGACCAAATTTTTACGAGCGAGCGGAGCGAGCGAGCAACGGTCACAATTTCCAAGCTATACATATACCATATATTGCCTTCCATATATTTCGTGCTATTACCTAATTTTGTCAGCCATTTCGGACATCACATTGCACTGTACTATGAGGAAATAGTACTATTTATGTGAAACTATTCATAAACTGTAAACATGTGTCGGTAGGCAATAGGATAAATACTTCCGGCTCCTCGGGCTGGTGCGAATATTTCAATATCCGTATGTGCCAAACCTTTGGTTTATGACACACCTTTACGCGTCTCCCGCTCGCTGCGCTCGCTCGGATATTATAGCCTAACCTAAAACCAATCCATCTTGCGTTCATTATTCGATATGATGGCGACATATTTCAAATTTGCGAACGTTTCGGATCGGTTGTGGGGTTGGACTAGATTTTTACGAGCGAGCGGAGCGAGCGAGCAACGGTCACAATTTCCAAGCTATACATATACCATATATTGTCTTGTATATATTTCGTGCTTGTACCTAATTTTGTCAGCCATTTCGGTCATCACGTTGCACTGTACTATGAGGAAACGGTACTAATTATGTGAGACTATTGGTAAACCGTAAACATTTGTCAGAAGGCAATAGGATAAAGACTTCCGGATCCTCGGGCTGGTGCGAATATTTCAATGTCCGTATGTGCCAAACCGTTGGTTTGTAACACACCTTTACGCGTCTCTCGCTCGCTGCGCTCGCACGAAAGCTATAGCCTAACCTAAAACCAATCCATATTGCGTTCAGTATTTCATATGATGGCGACATATTTCAAATTTGCGAACTTGTCCGATCGGTTGTGAGGTTGGACCAAATTTTTACGAGCGAGCGGAGCGAGCGAGCAACGGTCACAATTTCCAAGCTATACATATACCATATATTGCCTTGCATATATTTCGTGCTAGTACCTAATTTTGTCATCCATTTCGGACATCACATTGCACTGTACTATGTGGAAATGGTACTATTTATGTGAAACTATTCATTTACTGTAAACATGTGTCGGTAGGCAATAGGATAAATACTTCCGGCTCATCGGGCTGGTGCGAATATTTCAATGTCGGTATGTGCCAAACCGTTGGTTTATAACACACCTTTACGCGTCTCTCGCTCGCTGCGCTCGCTCGAAAACTATAGCCTAACCTAAAACTAATCCATCTTGCGTTCATTATTCGATATGATGGCGACATATTTCAAATTTGCGAACGTGTCGGATCGGTTGTGAGGTTGGGCTAGATTTTTACGAGCGAGCGGAGCGAGCGAGCAACCGTCACAATTTCCAAGCTATACATATACCATATATTGCCTTGCATATATTTCGTGCTAGTACCTAATTTTGTCAGCCATTTCGGACATCACATTGCACCGTAGTATGTGGAAATAGTACTATTTATGTGAAACTATTCGTAAACTGTAAACATGTGTCGGTAGACAACAGGATAAAGACTTCCGGCTCCTCGGGCTGGTGCGAATATTTCAATGTCCGTATGTGCCAAACCGTTGGTTTGTGACACACCTTTACGCGTCTCTCGCCCGCTGCGCTCGCACGAAAGCTATAGCCTAACCTAAAACCAATCCATCTTCCGTTCATTATTCGATATGGTGGCGACATATTTCAAATTTGCGAACGTGTCGGATCGGTTGTGAGGGTGGACTAGATTTTTACGAGCGAGCGGACCGAGCGAGCAACGGTCACAACATCAAAGCTATACAAATACCATATATTGCCTTGCATATATTTCGTGTTATTACCTAATTTTGTCAGCCATTTCGGACATCACATTATACTGTACTATGTGGAAATAGTACTATTTATGTGAAACTATTGGTAAACTGTAAACATTCGTCAGTAGCAATAGGATAAAGACTTCCGGCTCCTCGGGCTGGTGCGAATATTTCAATTTCCGTATGTGCCAAACCGTTGGTTTATGACACACCTTTACGCGTCTCTCGCTCGCTGCGCTCGCTCGAAAACTATAGCCTAACCTAAAACCAATCCATATTGCGTTGAGTATTTCATATGATGGCGACATATTTCAAATTTGCGAACGTGTCGGATCGGTTGTGAGGTTGGACTAGATTTTTACGAGCGAGCGGAGCGAGCGAGCAACGGTCACAATTTCCCAGCTATACATATACCATATATTGCCTTGCATATATTTCGTGCTAGTACCTAATTTTGTCATCCATTTCGGACATCACATTGCACTGTATTATGTGGAAATAGTACTATTTATGTGAAACTATTCGTAAACTGTAAACATGTGTCGGTAGACAACAGGATAAAGACTTCCGGCTCTTCGGGCTAGTGCGAATATTTCAATGTCCGTATGTGCCCAGCCGTTGGTTTATGACACACCTTTACGCGTCTCTCGCTCGCTGCGCTCGCTCGAAAACTATAGCCTAACCTAAAACCAATCCACCTTGCGTTCATTATTCGATATGATGGCGACATATTTCAAATTTGCGAACGTGTCGGATCGGTTGTGAGGTTGGACTAGATTTTTACGAGCGAGCGGAGCGAGCGCGCAACGGTCACAATTTCCAAGTTATACATATACCATATATTGCCTTGCATATATTTCGTGCTAGTACCTAATTTTGTCATCCATTTCGGACATCACATTGCGCTGTACTATGTGGAAATAGTACTATTTATGTGAAACTTTTCGTAAACTGTAAACATGTGTCGGTAGACAACAGGATAAAGACTTCTGCCTCCTCGGGCTGGTGCGAATATTTCAATGTCCGTATGTGCCAAACCGTTGGTTTGTGACACACCTTTACGCGTCTCTCGCTCGCTGCGCTCGCACGAAAGCTATAGCCTAACCTAAAACCAATCCATCTTCCGTTCATTATTCGATATGGTGGCGACATATTTCAAATTTGCGAACGTGTCCGATCGGTTGTGAGGTTGGACTAGATTTTTACGAGCGAGCGGAGCGAGCGAGCAACGGTCACAATTTCCAAGCTATACATATACCATATATTGCCTTGCATATATTTCGTGTTAGTACCTAATTTTGTCAGCCATTTCGGACATCACATTGCACTGTACTATGTGGAAATAGTACTAATTATGTGAAGCTATTCATAAACTGTAAACATGTGTCGGTAGGCAATAGGATAAAGACTTCCGGCTCCTCGGGCTGGTGCGAATATTTCAATGTCCGTATGTGCCAAACCGTTGGTTTGTGACACACCTTTACGCGTCTCTCGCTCGCTGCGCTCGCACGAAAGCTATAGCCTAACCTAAAATCAATCCATATTGCGTTGAGTATTTCATATGATGGCGACATATTTCAAATTTGCGAACGTGTCGGATCGGTTGTGAGGTTGGACTAGATTTTTACGAGCGAGCGGAGCGAGCGAGCAACGGTCACAATTTCCAAGCTATACATATACCATATATTGCCTTGCATATATTTCGTGCTAGTACCTAACTTTGTCAGCCATTTCGGACATCACATTGTACTGTACTATGTGGAAATAGTACTATTTATGTGAAACTATTGGTAAACTGTAAACATTCGTCAGTAGCAATAGGATAAAGACTTCCGGATCCTCGGGCTGGTGCGAATATTTCAATGTCCGTATGTGCCAAACCGTTGGTTTGTAACACACCTTTACGCGTCTCTCGCTCGCTGCGCTCGCACGAAAGCTATAGCCTAACCTAAAACCAATCCATATTGCGTTCAGTATTTCATATGATGGCGACATATTTCAAATTTGCGAACTTGTCCGATCGGTTGTGAGGTTGGACCAAATTTTTACGAGCGAGCGGAGCGAGCGAGCAACGGTCACAATTTCCAAGCTATACATATACCATATATTGCCTTGCATATATTTCGTGCTAGTACCTAATTTTGTCATCCATTTCGGACATCACATTGCACTGTACTATGTGGAAATGGTACTATTTATGTGAAACTATTCATTTACTGTAAACATGTGTCGGTAGGCAATAGGATAAATACTTCCGGCTCATCGGGCTGGTGCGAATATTTCAATGTCGGTATGTGCCAAACCGTTGGTTTATAACACACCTTTACGCGTCTCTCGCTCGCTGCGCTCGCTCGAAAACTATAGCCTAACCTAAAACTAATCCATCTTGCGTTCATTATTCGATATGATGGCGACATATTTCAAATTTGCGAACGTGTCGGATCGGTTGTGAGGTTGGGCTAGATTTTTACGAGCGAGCGGAGCGAGCGAGCAACCGTCACAATTTCCAAGCTATACATATACCATATATTGCCTTGCATATATTTCGTGCTAGTACCTAATTTTGTCAGCCATTTCGGACATCACATTGCACCGTAGTATGTGGAAATAGTACTATTTATGTGAAACTATTCGTAAACTGTAAACATGTGTCGGTAGACAACAGGATAAAGACTTCCGGCTCCTCGGGCTGGTGCGAATATTTCAATGTCCGTATGTGCCAAACCGTTGGTTTGTGACACACCTTTACGCGTCTCTCGCCCGCTGCGCTCGCACGAAAGCTATAGCCTAACCTAAAACCAATCCATCTTCCGTTCATTATTCGATATGGTGGCGACATATTTCAAATTTGCGAACGTGTCGGATCGGTTGTGAGGGTGGACTAGATTTTTACGAGCGAGCGGACCGAGCGAGCAACGGTCACAACATCAAAGCTATACAAATACCATATATTGCCTTGCATATATTTCGTGTTATTACCTAATTTTGTCAGCCATTTCGGACATCACATTATACTGTACTATGTGGAAATAGTACTATTTATGTGAAACTATTGGTAAACTGTAAACATTCGTCAGTAGCAATAGGATAAATACTTCCGGCTCCTCGGGCTGGTGCGAATATTTCAATATCCGTATGTGCCAAACCTTTGGTTTATGACACACCTTTACGCGTCTCTCGCTCGCTGCGCTCGCTCGGATATTATAGCCTAACCTAAAACCAATCCATCTTGCGTTCATTATTCGATATGATGGCGACATATTTCAAATTTGCGAACGTTTCGGATCGGTTGTGGGGTTGGACTAGATTTTTACGAGCGAGCGGAGCGAGCGAGCAACGGTCACAATTTCCAAGCTATACATATACCATATATTGTCTTGCATATATTTCGTGCTTGTACCTAATTTTGTCAGCCATTTCGGACATCACGTTGCACTGTACTATGAGGAAACGGTACTAATTATGTGAAACTATTGGTAAACCGTAAACATTTGTCAGAAGGCAATAGGATAAAGACTTCCGGCTCCTCGGGCTGATGCGAATATATCAATGTCCGTATGTGCCAAACCGATGGTTTGTGACACACCTTTACGCGTCTCTCGTTCGCTGCGCTCGCACGAAAGCCATAGCCTAACCTAAAACCAATCCATCTTCCGTTCATTATTCGATATGGTGGCGACATATTTCAAATTTGCGAACGTGTGGGATCGGTTGTGAGGTTGGTCTAGATTTTTACGAGCGAGCGGAGCTAGCGAGCAACGGTCACAATTTCCAAGCTATACATATACCTTATATTGCCTTCCATATATTTCGTGTTATTACCTAATTTTGTCAGCCATTTCGGACATCACATTGCACTGTACTATGAGGAAATAGTACTATTTATGTGAAACTATTCATAAACTGTAAACATGTGTCGGTAGGCAATAGGATAAATACTTCCGGCTCCTCGGGCTGGTGCGAATATTTCAATGTCCGTATGTGCCAAACCGTTGGTTTATGACACACCTATACGCGTCTCTGGCTCGCGGCGCTCGCTCGAAAAATATAGCCTAACCTAAAACCAATCCACCTTGCGTTCATTATTCGATATGATGGCGACATATTTCAAATTTGCGAACGTGTCGGATCGGTTGTGGGGTTGGACTAGATTTTTACGAGCGAGCGGAGCGAGCGAGCAGCGGTCACAATTTCCAAGCTATACATATACCATATATTGTCTTGCATATATTTCATGCTTGTACCTAATTTTGTCAGCCATTTCGGACATCACGTTGCACTGTACTATGAGGAAACGGTACTAATTATGTGAAACTATTGGTAAACCGTAAACATTTGTCAGAAGGCAATAGGATAAAGACTTCCGGCTCCTCGGGCTGGTGCGAATATTTCAATGTCAGTGTGTGCCAAACCGTTTGTTTATGACACACCTATACGTGTCTCTCGCTCGCTGCGCTCGCTCGAAAACTATAGCCTAACCTAAAACCAATCCATCTTCCGTTCATTATTCGATATGGTGGCGACATATTTCAAATTTGCGAACGTGTGGGATCGGTTGTGAGGTTGGACTAGATTTTTACGAGCGAGCGGAGCGAGCGAGCAACGGTCACAATTTCCAAGCTATACATAAACCTTATATTGCCTTCCATATATTTCGTGTTATTACCTAATTTTGTCAGCCATTTCGGACATCACATTGCACTGTACTATGAGGAAATAGTACTATTTATGTGAAACTATTCATAAACTGTAAACATGTGTCGGTAGGCAATAGGATAAATACTTCCGGCTCCTCGGGCTGGTGCGAATATTTCAATGTCCGTATGTGCCAAACCGTTGGTTTATGACACACCTTTACGCGTCTCTCGCTCGCGGCGCTCGCTCGAAAACTATAGCCTAACCTAAAACCAATCCATCTTGCGTTCATTATTCGATATGATGGCGACATATTTCAAATTTGCGAACGTGTCGGATCGGTTGTGAGGTTGGACTAGATTTTTACGAGCGAGCGGAGCGAGCGAGCAACGGTCACAATTTCCAAGCTATACATATACCATATATTGTCTTGCATATATTTCGAGCTTGTACCTAATTTTGTCAGCCATTTCGGACATCACGCTGCACTGTACCATGAGGAAACGGTACTAATTATGTGAAACTATTGGTAAACCGTAAACATTTGTCAGAAGGCAATAGGATAAAGACTTCCGGCTCCTCGGGCTGGTGCGAATATTTCAATGTCCGTATGTGCCAAACCGTTGGTTTGTGACACACCTTTACGCGTCTCTCGTTCGCTGCGCTCGCACGAAAGCTATAGCCTAACCTAAAACCAATCCATCTTCCGTTCATTATTCGAAATGGTGGCGACATATTTCAAATTTGCGAACGTGTCGGATCGGTTGTGAGGTTGGACTAGATTTTTACGAGCGAGCGGAGCGAGCGAGCAACGGTCACAATTTCCAAGCTATACATATACCTTATATTGCCTTCCATATATTTCGTGCTATTACCTAATTTTGTCAGCCATTTCGGACATCACATTGCACTGTACTATGAGGAAATAGTACTATTTATGTGAAACTATTCATAAACTGTAAACATGTGTCGGTAGGCAATAGGATAAATACTTCCGGCTCCTCGGGCTGGTGCGAATATTTCAATATCCGTATGTGCCAAACCTTTGGTTTATGACACACCTTTACGCGTCTCTCGCTCGCTGCGCTCGCTCGGATATTATAGCCTAACCTAAAACCAATCCATCTTGCGTTCATTATTCGATATGATGGCGACATATTTCAAATTTGCGAACGTTTCGGATCGGTTGTGAGGTTGGGCTAGATTTTTACGAGCGAGCGGAGCGAGCGAGCAACCGTCACAATTTCCAAGCTATACATATACCATATATTGCCTTGCATATATTTCGTGCTAGTACCTAATTTTGTCAGCCATTTCGGACATCACATTGCACTGTACTATGTGGAAATAGTACTATTTATGTGAAACTATTCGTAAACTGTAAACATGTGTCGGTAGACAACAGGATAAAGACTTCCGGCTCCTCGGGCTGGTGCGAATATTTCAATGTCCGTATGTGCCAAACCGTTGGTTTGTGACACACCTTTACGCGTCTCTCGCTCGCTGCGCTCGCACGAAAGCTATAGCCTAACCTAAAACCAATCCATCTTCCGTTGATTATTCGATATGGTGGCGACATATTTCAAATTTGCGAACGTGTCGGATCGGTTGTGAGGGTGGACTAGATTTTTACGAGCGAGCGGAGCGAGCGAGCAACGGTCACAACATCAAAGCTATACAAATACCATATATTGCCTTGCATATATTTCGTGTTATTACCTAATTTTGTCAGCCATTTCGGACATCACATTATACTGTACTATGTGGAAATAGTACTATTTATGTGAAACTATTGGTAAACTGTAAACATTCGTCAGTAGCAATAGGATAAAGACTTCCGGCTCCTCGGGCTGGTGCGAATATTTCAATGTCCGTATGTGCCAAACCGTTGGTTTATGACACACCTTTACGCGTCTCTCGCTCGCTGCGCTCGCTCGAAAACTATAGCCTAACCTAAAACCAATCCATATTGAGTTGAGTATTTCATATGATGGCGACATATTTCAAATTTGCGAACGTGTCCGATCGGTTGTGAGGTTGGACTAGATTTTTACGAGCGAGCGGAGCGAGCGAGCAACGGTCACAATTTCCAAGCTATACATATACCATATATTGCCTTGCATATATTTCGTGCTAGTACCTAATTTTGTCATCCATTTCGGACATCACATTGCACTGTACTATGTGGAAATAGTACTATTTATGTGAAACTATTCGTAAACTGTAAACATGTGTCGGTAGACAACAGGATAAAGACTTCCGGCTCCTCGGGCTGGTGCCAATATTTCAATGTCCGTATGTGCCAAACCGTTGGTTTGTGACACACCTTTACGCGTCTCTCGCTCGCTGCGCTCGCACGAAAGCTATAGCCTAACCTAAAACCAATCCATCTTCCGTTGATTATTCGATATGGTGGCGACATATTTCAAATTTGCGAACGTGTCGGATCGGTTGTGAGGGTGGACTAGATTTTTACGAGCGAGCGGAGCGAGCGAGCAACGGTCACAACATCAAAGCTATACAAATACCATATATTGCCTTGCATATATTTCGTGTTATTACCTAATTTTGTCAGCCATTTCGGACATCACATTATACTGTACTATGTGGAAATAGTACTATTTATGTGAAACTATTGGTAAACTGTAAACATTCGTCAGTAGCAATAGGATAAAGACTTCTGGCTCCTCGGGCTGGTGCGAATATTTCAATGTCCGTATGTGCCAAACCGTTGGTTTATGACACACCTTTACGCGTCTCTCGCTCGCTGCGCTCGCTCGAAAACTATAGCCTAACCTAAAACCAATCCATATTGAGTTGAGTATTTCATATGATGGCGACATATTTCAAATTTGCGAACGTGTCCGATCGGTTGTGAGGTTGGACTAGATTTTTACGAGCGAGCGGAGCGAGCGAGCAACGGTCACAATTTCCAAGCTATACATATACCATATATTGCCTTGCATATATTTCGTGCTAGTACCTAATTTTGTCATCCATTTCGGACATCACATTGCACTGTACTATGTGGAAATAGTACTATTTATGTGAAACTATTCGTAAACTGTAAACATGTGTCGGTAGACAACAGGATAAAGACTTCCGGCTCCTCGGGCTGGTGCCAATATTTCAATGTCCGTATGTGCCAAACCGTTGGTTTGTGACACACCTTTACGCGTCTCTCGCTCGCTGCGCTCGCACGAAAGCTATAGCCTAACCTAAAACCAATCCATCTTCCGTTCATTATTCGATATGGTGGCGACATATTTCAAATTTGCGAACGTGTCGGATCGGTTGTGAGGGTGGACTATATTTTTACGAGCGAGCGGAGCGAGCGATCAACGGTCACAACATCAAAGCTATACAAATACCATATATTGCCTTGCATATATTTCGTGTTATTACCTAATTTTGTCAGCCATTTCGGACATCACATTGTACTGTACTATGTGGAAATAGTACTATTTATGTGAAACTATTGGTAAACTGTAAACATTCGTCAGTAGCAATAGGATAAAGACTTCCGGCTCCTCGGGCTGGTGCGAATATTTCAATGTCCGTATGTGCCAAACCGTTGGTTTATGACACACCTTTACGCGTCTCACGCTCGCTGCGCTCGCTCGAAAACTATAGCCTAACCTAAAACCAATCCATATTGCGTTGAGTATTTCATATGATGGCGACATATTTCAAATTTGCGAACGTGTCGGATCGGTTGTGAGGTTGGACTAGATTTTTACGAGCGAGCGGAGCGAGCGAGCAACGGTCACAATTTCCAAGCTATACATATACCATATATTGCCTTGCATATATTTCGTGCTAGTACCTAACTTTGTCAGCCATTTCGGACATCACATTGTACTGTACTATGTGGAAATAGTACTATTTATGTGAAACTATTGGTAAACTGTAAACATTCGTCAGTAGCAATAGGATAAAGACTTCCGGCTCCTCGGGCTGGTGCGAATATTTCAATGTCCGTATGTGCCAAACCGTTGGTTATGACACACCTTTACGCGTCTCTCGCTCGCTGCGCTCGCTCGAAAACTATAGCCTAACCTAAAACCAATCCATATTGCGTTGAGTATTTCATATGATGGCGACATATTTCAAATTTGCGAACGTGTCCGATCGGTTGTGAGGTTGGGCTAGATTTTTACGAGCGAGCGGAGCGAGCGAGCAACGGTCACAATTTCCAAGCTATACATATACCATATATTGCCTTGCATATATTTCGTGTTATTACCTAATTTTGTCAGCCATTTCGGACATCACATTGCACTGTACTATGAGGACATAGTACTATTTATGTGATACTATTCATAAACTGTAAACATGTGTCGGTAGGCAATAAGATAAATACTTCAGGCTCCTCGGGCTGGTGCGAATATTTCAATGTCCGTATGTGCCAAACCGTTGGTTTATGACACACCGATACGCGTCTCTGGCTCGCGGCGCTCGCTCGAAAACTATAGCCTAACCTAAAACCAATCCATATTGCGTTCAGTATTTCATATGATGGCGACATATTTCAAATTTGCGAACTTGTCCGATCGGTTGTGAGGTTGGACCAAATTTTTACGAGCGAGCGGAGCGAGCGAGCAACGGTCACAATTTCCAAGCTATACATATACCATATATTGCCTTGCATATATTTCGTGTTATTACCTAATTTTGTCAGCCATTTCGGACATCACATTATACTGTACTATGTGGAAATAGTACTATTTATGTGAAACTATTGGTAAACTGTAAACATTCGTCAGTAGCAATAGGATAAAGACTTCCGGCTCCTCGGGCTGGTGCGAATATTTCAATGTCCGTATGTGCCAAACCGTTGGTTTATGACACACCTTTACGCGTCTCTCGCTCGCTGCGCTCGCTCGAAAACTATAGCCTAACCTAAAACCAATCCATATTGAGTTGAGTATTTCATATGATGGCGACATATTTCAAATTTGCGAACGTGTCCGATCGGTTGTGAGGTTGGACTAGATTTTTACGAGCGAGCGGAGCGAGCGAGCAACGGTCACAATTTCCAAGCTATACATATACCATATATTGCCTTGCATATATTTCGTGCTAGTACCTAATTTTGTCATCCATTTCGGACATCACATTGCACTGTACTATGTGGAAATAGTACTATTTATGTGAAACTATTCGTAAACTGTAAACATGTGTCGGTAGACAACAGGATAAAGACTTCCGGCTCCTCGGGCTGGTGCCAATATTTCAATGTCCGTATGTGCCAAACCGTTGGTTTGTGACACACCTTTACGCGTCTCTCGCTCGCTGCGCTCGCACGAAAGCTATAGCCTAACCTAAAACCAATCCATCTTCCGTTGATTATTCGATATGGTGGCGACATATTTCAAATTTGCGAACGTGTCGGATCGGTTGTGAGGGTGGACTAGATTTTTACGAGCGAGCGGAGCGAGCGAGCAACGGTCACAACATCAAAGCTATACAAATACCATATATTGCCTTGCATATATTTCGTGTTATTACCTAATTTTGTCAGCCATTTCGGACATCACATTATACTGTACTATGTGGAAATAGTACTATTTATGTGAAACTATTGGTAAACTGTAAACATTCGTCAGTAGCAATAGGATAAAGACTTCTGGCTCCTCGGGCTGGTGCGAATATTTCAATGTCCGTATGTGCCAAACCGTTGGTTTATGACACACCTTTACGCGTCTCTCGCTCGCTGCGCTCGCTCGAAAACTATAGCCTAACCTAAAACCAATCCATATTGAGTTGAGTATTTCATATGATGGCGACATATTTCAAATTTGCGAACGTGTCCGATCGGTTGTGAGGTTGGACTAGATTTTTACGAGCGAGCGGAGCGAGCGAGCAACGGTCACAATTTCCAAGCTATACATATACCATATATTGCCTTGCATATATTTCGTGCTAGTACCTAATTTTGTCATCCATTTCGGACATCACATTGCACTGTACTATGTGGAAATAGTACTATTTATGTGAAACTATTCGTAAACTGTAAACATGTGTCGGTAGACAACAGGATAAAGACTTCCGGCTCCTCGGGCTGGTGCCAATATTTCAATGTCCGTATGTGCCAAACCGTTGGTTTGTGACACACCTTTACGCGTCTCTCGCTCGCTGCGCTCGCACGAAAGCTATAGCCTAACCTAAAACCAATCCATCTTCCGTTCATTATTCGATATGGTGGCGACATATTTCAAATTTGCGAACGTGTCGGATCGGTTGTGAGGGTGGACTATATTTTCACGAGCGAGCGGAGCGAGCGATCAACGGTCACAACATCAAAGCTATACAAATACCATATATTGCCTTGCATATATTTCGTGTTATTACCTAATTTTGTCAGCCATTTCGGACATCACATTGTACTGTACTATGTGGAAATAGTACTATTTATGTGAAACTATTGGTAAACTGTAAACATTCGTCAGTAGCAATAGGATAAAGACTTCCGGCTCCTCGGGCTGGTGCGAATATTTCAATGTCCGTATGTGCCAAACCGTTGGTTTATGACACACCTTTACGCGTCTCACGCTCGCTGCGCTCGCTCGAAAACTATAGCCTAACCTAAAACCAATCCATATTGCGTTGAGTATTTCATATGATGGCGACATATTTCAAATTTGCGAACGTGTCGGATCGGTTGTGAGGTTGGACTAGATTTTTACGAGCGAGCGGAGCGAGCGAGCAACGGTCACAATTTCCAAGCTATACATATACCATATATTGCCTTGCATATATTTCGTGCTAGTACCTAACTTTGTCAGCCATTTCGGACATCACATTGTACTGTACTATGTGGAAATAGTACTATTTATGTGAAACTATTGGTAAACTGTAAACATTCGTCAGTAGCAATAGGATAAAGACTTCCGGCTCCTCGGGCTGGTGCGAATATTTCAATGTCCGTATGTGCCAAACCGTTGGTTATGACACACCTTTACGCGTCTCTCGCTCGCTGCGCTCGCTCGAAAACTATAGCCTAACCTAAAACCAATCCATATTGCGTTGAGTATTTCATATGATGGCGACATATTTCAAATTTGCGAACGTGTCCGATCGGTTGTGAGGTTGGGCTAGATTTTTACGAGCGAGCGGAGCGAGCGAGCAACGGTCACAATTTCCAAGCTATACATATACCATATATTGCCTTGCATATATTTCGTGTTATTACCTAATTTTGTCAGCCATTTCGGACATCACATTGCACTGTACTATGAGGACATAGTACTATTTATGTGATACTATTCATAAACTGTAAACATGTGTCGGTAGGCAATAAGATAAATACTTCAGGCTCCTCGGGCTGGTGCGAATATTTCAATGTCCGTATGTGCCAAACCGTTGGTTTATGACACACCGATACGCGTCTCTGGCTCGCGGCGCTCGCTCGAAAACTATAGCCTAACCTAAAACCAATCCATATTGCGTTCAGTATTTCATATGATGGCGACATATTTCAAATTTGCGAACTTGTCCGATCGGTTGTGAGGTTGGACCAAATTTTTACGAGCGAGCGGAGCGAGCGAGCAACGGTCACAATTTCCAAGCTATACATATACCATATATTGCCTTGCATATATTTCGTGCTAGTACCTAATTTTGTCATCCATTTCGGACATCACATTGCACTGTACTATGTAGAAATGGTACTATTTATGTGAAACTATTCATTTACTGTAAACATGTGTCGGTAGGCAATAGGATAAATACTTCCGGCTCATCGGGCTGGTGCGAATATTTCAATGTCGGTATGTGCCAAACCGTTGGTTTATAACACACCTTTACGCGTCTCTCGCTCGCTGCGCTCGCTCGAAAACTATAGCCTAACCTAAAACTAATCCATCTTGCGTTCATTATTCGATATGATGGCGACATATTTCAAATTTGCGAACGTGTCGGATCGGTTGTGAGGTTGGGCTAGATTTTTACGAGCGAGCGGAGCGAGCGAGCAACCGTCAAAATTTCCAAGCTATACATATACCATATATTGCCTTGCATATATTTCGTGCTAGTACCTAATTTTGTCAGCCATTTCGGACATCACATTGCACCGTAGTATGTGGAAATAGTACTATTTATGTGAAACTATTCGTAAACTGTAAACATGTGTCGGTAGACAACAGGATAAAGACTTCCGGCTCCTCGGGCTGGTGCGAATATTTCAATGTCCGTATGTGCCAAACCGTTGGTTTGTGACACACCTTTACGCGTCTCTCGCTCGCTGCGCTCGCACGAAAGCTATAGCCTAACCTAAAACCAATCCATATTGCGTTCAGTATTTCATATGATGGCGACATATTTCAAATTTGCGAACGTGTCGGATCGGTTGTGAGGTTGGACTAGATTTTTACGAGCGAGCGGAGCGAGCGAGCAACGGTCACAATTTCCAAGCTATACATATACCATATATTGCCTTGCATATATTTCGTGCTAGTACCTAACTTTGTCAGCCATTTCGGACATCACATTGTACTGTACTATGTGGAAATAGTACTATTTATGTGAAACTATTGGTAAACTGTAAACATTCGTCAGTAGCAATAGGATAAAGACTTCCGGCTCCTCGGGCTGGTGCGAATATTTCAATGTCCGTATGTGCCAAACCGATGGTTTGTGACACACCTTTACGCGTCTCTCGTTCGCTGCGCTCGCACGAAAGCCATAGCCTAACCTAAAACCAATCCATCTTCCGTTCATTATTCGATATGGTGGCGACATATTTCGAATTTGCGAACGTGTGGGATCGGTTGTGAGGTTGGACTAGATTTTTACGAGCGAGCGGAGCTAGCGAGCAACGGTCACAATTTCCAAGCTATACATATACCTTATATTGCCTTCCATATATTTCGTGTTATTACCTAATTTTGTCAGCCATTTCGGACATCACATTGCACTGTACTATGAGGAAATAGTACTATTTATGTGAAACTATTCATAAACTGTAAACATGTGTCGGTAGGCAATAGGATAAATACTTCCGGCTCCTCGGGCTGGTGCGAATATTTCAATGTCCGTATGTGCCAAACCGTTGGTTTATGACACACCTATACGCGTCTCTGGCTCGCGGCGCTCGCTCGAAAACTATAGCCTAACCTAAAACCAATCCACCTTGCGTTCATTATTCGATATGATGGCGACATATTTCAAATTTGCGAACGTGTCGGATCGGTTGTGGGGTTGGACTAGATTTTTACGAGCGAGCGGAGCGAGCGAGCAGCGGTCACAATTTCCAAGCTATACATATACCGTATATTGTCTTGCATATATTTCATGCTTGTACCTAATTTTGTCAGCCATTTCGGACATCACGTTGCACTGTACTATGAGGAAACGGTACTAATTATGTGAAACTATTGGTAAACCGTAAACATTTGTCAGAAGGCAATAGGATAAAGACTTCCGGCTCCTCGGGCTGGTGCGAATATTTCAATGTCAGTGTGTGCCAAACCGTTTGTTTATGACACACCTATACGTGTCTCTCGCTCGCTGCGCTCGCTCGAAAACTATAGCCTAACCTAAAACCAATCCATCTTCCGTTCATTATTCGATATGGTGGCGACATATTTCAAATTTGCGAACGTGTGGGATCGGTTGTGAGGTTGGACTAGATTTTTACGAGCGAGCGGAGCGAGCGAGCAACGGTCACAATTTCCAAGCTATACATAAACCTTATATTGCCGTCCATATATTTCGTGTTATTACCTAATTTTGTCAGCCATTTCGGACATCACATTGCACTGTACTATGAGGAAATAGTACTATTTATGTGAAACTATTCATAAACTGTAAACATGTGTCGGTAGGCAATAGGATAAATACTTCCGGCTCCTCGGGCTGGTGCGAATATTTCAATGTCCGTATGTGCCAAACCGTTGGTTTATGACACACCTTTACGCGTCTCTCGCTCGCGGCGCTCGCTCGAAAACTATAGCCTAACCTAAAACCAATCCATCTTGCGTTCATTATTCGATATGATGGCGACATATTTCAAATTTGCGAACGTGTCGGATCGGTTGTGAGGTTGGACTAGATTTTTACGAGCGAGCGGAGCGAGCGAGCAACGGTCACAATTTCCAAGCTATACATATACCATATATTGTCTTGCATATATTTCGAGCTTGTACCTAATTTTGTCAGCCATTTCGGACATCACGCTGCACTGTACCATGAGGAAACGGTACTAATTATGTGAAACTATTGGTAAACCGTAAACATTTGTCAGAAGGTAATAGGATAAAGACTTCCGGCTCCTCGGGCTGGTGCCAATATTTCAATGTCCGTATGTGCCAAACCGTTGGTTTGTGACACACCTTTACGCGTCTCTCGTTCGCTGCGCTCGCACGAAAGCTATAGCCTAACCTAAAACCAATCCATTTTCCGTTCATTATTCGATATGGTGGCGACATATTTCAAATTTGCGAACGTGTCGGATCGGTTGTGAGGTTGGACTAGATTTTTACGAGCGAGCGGAGCGAGCGAGCAACTGTCACAATTTCCAAGCTATACATATACCTTATATTGCCTTCCCTATATTTCGTGTTATTACCTAATTTTGTCAGCCATTTCGGACATCACATTGCACTGTACTATGAGGAAATAGTACTATTTATGTGAAACTATTCATAAACTGTAAACATGTGTCGGTAGGCAATAGGATAAATACTTCCGGCTCCTCGGGCTGGTGCGAATATTTCAATATCCGTATGTGCCAAACCTTTGGTTTATGACACACCTTTACGCGTCTCTCGCTCGCTGCGCTCGCTCGGATACTATAGCCTAACCTAAAACCAATCCATCTTGCGTTCATTATTCGATATGATGGCGACATATTTCAAATTTGCGAACGTGTCGTATCGGTTGTGAGGTTGGACTAGATTTTTACGAGCGAGCGGAGCGAGCGAGCAACGGTCACAATTTCCAAGCTATACATATACCATATATTGCCTTGCATATATTTCGTGTTATTACCTAATTTTGTCAGCCATTTCGGACATCACATTGCACTGTACTATGACGACATAGTACTATTTATGTGAAACTATTCATAAACTGTAAACATGTGTCGGTAGGCAATAGGATAAATACTTCCGGCCCCTCGGGCTGGTGCGAATATTTCAATGTCCGTATGTGCCAAACCGTTGGTTTATGACACACCTTTACGCGTCTCTCGCTCGCGGCGCTCGCACGAAAGCTATAGCCTAACCTAAAACCAATCCATCTTCCGTTCATTATTCGATATGGTGGCGACATATTTCACATTTGCGAACGTGTGGGATCGGTTGTGAGGTTGGACTAGATTTTTACGAGCGAGCGGAGCGAGCGAGCAACGGTCACAATTTCCAAGCTATACATATACCATATATTGTCTTGCATATATTTCGTGCTTGTACCTAATTTTGTCCGCCATTTCGGACATCACGTTGCACTGTACTATGAGGAAACGGTACTAATTATGTGAAACTATTGGTAAACCGTAAACATTTGTCAGAAGGCAATAGGATAAAGACTTCCGGCTCCTCGGGCTGGTGCGAATATTTCAATGTCCGTATGTGCCAAACCGTTGGTTTGTGACACACCTTTACGCGTCTCTCGTTCGCTGCGCTCGCACGAAAGCTATAGCCGAACCTAAAACCAATCCATCTTCCGTTCACTATTCGATATGTTGGCGACATATTTCAAATTTGCGAATGTGTAGGATCGGTTGTGAGGTTGGGCTAGATTTTTACGAGCGAGCGGAGCGAGCGAGCAACGGTCACAATGTCCAAGCTATACATATACCTTATATTGCCTTCCATATATTTCGTGTTATTACCTAATTTTGTCAGCCATTTCGGACATCACGCTGCACTGTACTATGAGGAAACGGTACTAATTATGTGAAACTATTGGTAAACCGTAAACATTTGTCAGAAGGCAATAGGATAAAGACTTCCGGCTCCTCGGGCTGGTGCGAATATTTCAATGTCCGTATGTGCCAAACCGTTGGTTTGTGACACACCTTTACGCGTCTCTCGTTCGCTGCGCTCGCACGAAAGCTATAGCCTAACCTAAAACCAATCCATCTTCCGTTCATTATTCGAAATGGTGGCGACATATTTCAAATTTGCGAACGTGTCGGATCGGTTGTGAGGTTGGACTAGATTTTTACGAGCGAGCGGAGCGAGCGAGCAACGGTCACAATTTCCAAGCTATACATATACCTTATATTGCCTTCCATATATTTCGTGCTATTACCTAATTTTGTCAGCCATTTCGGACATCACATTGCACTGTACTATGAGGAAATAGTACTATTTATGTGAAACTATTCATAAACTGTAAACATGTGTCGGTAGGCAATAGGATAAATACTTCCGGCTCCTCGGGCTGGTGCGAATATTTCAATATCCGTATGTGCCAAACCTTTGGTTTATGACACACCTTTACGCGTCTCTCGCTCGCTGCGCTCCCTCGGATATTATAGCCTAACCTAAAACCAATCCATCTTGCGTTCATTATTCGATATGATGGCGACATATTTCAAATTTGCGAACGTTTCGGATCGGTTGTGGGGTTGGACTAGATTTTTACGAGCGAGCGGAGCGAGCGAGCAACGGTCACAATTTCCAAGCTATACATATACCATATATTGTCTTGTATATATTTCGTGCTTGTACCTAATTTTGTCAGCCATTTCGGACATCACGTTGCACTGTACTATGAGGAAACGGTACTAATTATGTGAGACTATTGGTAAACCGTAAACATTTGTCAGAAGGCAATAGGATAAAGACTTCCGGCTCCTCGGGCTGGTGCGAATATTTCAATGTCCGTATGTGCCAAACCGTTGGTTTGTGACACACCTTTACGCGTCTCTCGCTCGCTGCGCTCGCACGAAAGCTATAGCCTAACCTAAAACCAATCCATATTGCGTTGAGTATTTCATATGATGGCGACATATTTCAAATTTGCGAACGTGTCGGATCGGTTGTGAGGTTGGACTAGATTTTTACGAGCGAGCGGAGCGAGCGAGCAACGGTCACAATTTCCAAGCTATACATATACCATATATTGCCTTGCATATATTTCGTGCTAGTACCTAACTTTGTCAGCCATTTCGGACATCACATTGTACTGTACTATGTGGAAATAGTACTATTTATGTGAAACTATTGGTAAACTGTAAACATTCGTCAGTAGCAATAGGATAAAGACTTCCGGATCCTCGGGCTGGTGCGAATATTTCAATGTCCGTATGTGCCAAACCGTTGGTTTGTAACACACCTTTACGCGTCTCTCGCTCGCTGCGCTCGCACGAAAGCTATAGCCTAACCTAAAACCAATCCATATTGCGTTCAGTATTTCATATGATGGCGACATATTTCAAATTTGCGAACTTGTCCGATCGGTTGTGAGGTTGGACCAAATTTTTACGAGCGAGCGGAGCGAGCGAGCAACGGTCACAATTTCCAAGCTATACATATACCATATATTGCCTTGCATATATTTCGTGCTAGTACCTAATTTTGTCATCCATTTCGGACATCACATTGCACTGTACTATGTGGAAATGGCACTATTTATGTGAAACTATTCATTTACTGTAAACATGTGTCGGTAGGCAATAGGATAAATACTTCCGGCTTATCGGGCTGGTGCGAAAATTTCAATGTCGGTATGTGCCAAACCGTTGGTTTATAACACACCTTTACGCGTCTCTCGCTCGCTGCGCTCGCTCGAAAACTATAGCCTAACCTAAAACTAATCCATCTTGCGTTCATTATTCGATATGATGGCGACATATTTCAAATTTGCGAACGTGTCGGATCGGTTGTGAGGTTGGGCTAGATTTTTACGAGCGAGCGGAGCGAGCGAGCAACCGTCACAATTTCCAAGCTATACATATACCATATATTGCCTTGCATATATTTCGTGCTAGTACCTAATTTTGTCAGCCATTTCGGACATCACATTGCACTGTACTATGTGGAAATAGTACTATTTATGTGAAACTATTCGTAAACTGTAAACATGTGTCGGTAGACAACAGGATAAAGACTTCCGCCTCCTCGGGCTGGTGCGAATATTTCAATGTCCGTATGTGCCAAACCGTTGGTTTGTGACACACCTTTACGCGTCTCACGCTCGCTGCGCTCGCACGAAAGCTATAGCCTAACCTAAAACCAATCCATCTTCCGTTCATTATTCGATATGGTGGCGACATATTTCAAATTTGCGAACGTGTCGGATCGGTTGTGAGGGTGGACTAGATTTTTACGAGCGAGCGGAGCGAGCGAGCAACGGTCACAACATCAAAGCTATACAAATACCATATATTGCCTTGCATATATTTCGTGTTATTACCTAATTTTGTCAGCCATTTCGGACACCACATTCTACTGTACTATGTGGAAATAGTACTATTTATGTGAAACTATTGGTAAACTGTAAACATTCGTCAGTAGCAATAGGATAAAGACTTCCGGCTCCTCGGGCTGGTGCGAATATTTCAATGTCCGTATGTGCCAAACCGTTGGTTTATGACACACCTTTACGCGTCTCTCGCTCGCTGCGCTCGCTCGAAAACTATAGCCTAACCTAAAACCAATCCATATTGAGTTGAGTATTTCATATGATGGCGACATATTTCAAATTTGCGAACGTGTCCGATCGGTTGTGAGGTTGGACTAGATTTTTACGAGCGAGCGGAGCGAGCGAGCAACGGTCACAATTTCCAAGCTATACATATACCATATATTGCCTTGCATATATTTCGTGCTAGTACCTAATTTTGTCAGCCATTTCGGACATCACATTGCACCGTAGTATGTGGAAATAGTACTATTTATGTGAAACTATTCGTAAACTGTAAACATGTGTCGGTAGACAACAGGATAAAGACTTCCGGCTCCTCGGGCTGGTGCGAATATTTCAATGTCCGTATGTGCCAAACCGTTGGTTTGTGACACACCTTTACGCGTCTCTCGCTCGCTGCGCTCGCACGAAAGCTATAGCCTAACCTAAAACCAATCCATCTTCCGTTCATTATTCGATATGGTGGCGACATATTTCAAATTTGCGAACGTGTCCGATCGGTTGTGAGGTTGGACTAGATTTTTACGAGCGAGCGGAGCGAGCGAGCAACGGTCACAATTTCCAAGCTATACATATACCATATATTGCCTTGCATATATTTCGTGTTAGTACCTAATTTTGTCAGCCATTTCGGACATCACATTGCACTGTACTATGTGGAAATAGTACTAATTATGTGAAGCTATTCATAAACTGTAAACATGTGTCGGTAGGCAATAGGATAAAGACTTCCGGCTCCTCGGGCTGGTGCGAATATTTCAATGTCCGTATGTGCCAAACCGTTGGTTTGTGACACACCTTTACGCGTCTCTCGCTCGCTGCGCTCGCTCGAAAACTATAGCCTAACCTAAAACCAATCCATATTGCGTTGAGTATTTCATATGATGGCGACATATTTCAAATTTGCGAACGTGTCCGATCGGTTGTGAGGTTGGGCTAGATTTTTACGAGCGAGCGGAGCGAGCGAGCAACGGTCACAATTTCCAAGCTATACATATACCATATATTGCCTTGCATATATTTTGTGCTAGTACCTAACTTTGTCAGCCATTTCGGACATCACATTGCACTGTACTATGTGGAAATAGTACAATTTATGTGAAACTATTCATAAACTGTAAACATGTGTCGGTAGGCAACAGGATAAATACTTCCGGATCCTCGGGCTGGTGCGAATATTTCAATGTCCGTATGTGCCAAACCGTTGGTTTGTAACACACCTTTACGCGTCCTCTCGCTCGCTGCGCTCGCACGAAAGCTATAGCCTAACCTAAAACCAATCCATATTGCGTTCAGTATTTCATATGATGGCGACATATTTCAAATTTGCGAACTTGTCCGATCGGTTGTGAGGTTGGACCAAATTTTTTACGAGCGAGCGGAGCGAGCGAGCAACGGTCACAATTTCCAAGCTATACATATACCATATATTGCCTTGCATATATTTCGTGCTAGTACCTAATTTTGTCATCCATTTCGGACATCACATTGCACTGTACTATGTGGAAATGGTACTATTTATGTGAAACTATTCATTTACTGTAAACATGTGTCGGTAGGGAATAGGATAAATACTTCCGGCTCATCGGGCTGGTGCGAGTATTTCAATGTCGGTATGTGCCAAACCGTTGGTTTATAACACACCTTTACGCGTCTCTCGCTCGCTGCGCTCGCTCGAAAACTATAGCCTAACCTAAAACTAATCCATCTTGCGTTCATTATTCGATATGATGGCGACATATTTCAAATTTGCGAACGTGTCGGATCGGTTGTGAGGTTGGGCTAGATTTTTACGAGCGAGCGGAACGAGCGAGCAACCGTCACAATTTCCAAGCTATACATATACCATATATTGCCTTGCATATATTTCGTGCTAGTACCTAATTTTGTCAGCCATTTCGGACATCACATTGCACTGTACTATGTGGAAATAGTACTATTTATGTGAAACTATTCGTAAACTGTAAACATGTGTCGGTAGACAACAGGATAAAGACTTCCGGCTCCTCGGGCTGGTGCGAATATTTCAATGTCCGTATGTGCCAAACCGTTGGTTTGTGACACACCTTTACGCGTCTCTCGCTCGCTGCGCTCGCACGAAAGCTATAGCCTAACCTAAAACCAATCCATCTTCCGTTGATTATTCGATATGGTGGCGACATATTTCAAATTTGCGAACGTGTCGGATCGGTTGTGAGGGTGGACTAGATTTTTACGAGCGAGCGGAGCGAGCGAGCAACGGTCACAACATCAAAGCTATACAAATACCATATATTGCCTTGCATATATTTCGTGTTATTACCTAATTTTGTCAGCCATTTCGGACATCACATTATACTGTACTATGTGGAAATAGTACTATTTATGTGAAACTATTGGTAAACTGTAAACATTCGTCAGTAGCAATAGGATAAATACTTCCGGCTCCTCGGGCTGGTGCGAATATTTCAATGTCCGTATGTGCCAAACCGTTGGTTTATGACACACCTTTACGCGTCTCTCGCTCGCTGCGCTCGCTCGAAAACTATAGCCTAACCTAAAACCAATCCATATTGAGTTGAGTATTTCATATGATGGCGACATATTTCAAATTTGCGAACGTGTCCGATCGGTTGTGAGGTTGGACTAGATTTTTACGAGCGAGCGGAGCGAGCGAGCAACGGTCACAATTTCCAAGCTATACATATACCATATATTGCCTTGCATATATTTCGTGCTAGTACCTAATTTTGTCATCCATTTCGGACATCACATTGCACTGTACTATGTGGAAATAGTACAATTTATGTGAAACTATTCATAAACTGTAAACATGTGTCGGTAGGCAACAGGATAAATACTTCCGGATCCTCGGGCTGGTGCGAATATTTCAATGTCCGTATGTGCCAAACCGTTGGTTTGTAACACACCTTTACGCGTCTCTCGCTCGCTGCGCTCGCACGAAAGCTATAGCCTAACCTAAAACCAATCCATATTGCGTTCAGTATTTCATATGATGGCGACATATTTCAAATTTGCGAACTTGTCCGATCGGTTGTGAGGTTGGACCAAATTTTTACGAGCGAGCGGAGCGAGCGAGCAACGGTCACAATTTCCAAGCTATACATATACTATATATTGCCTTGCATATATTTCGTGCTAGTACCTAATTTTGTCATCCATTTCGGACATCACATTGCACTGTACTATGTGGAAATGGTACTATTTATGTGAAACTATTCATTTACTGTAAAAATGTTTCGGTAGGCAATAGGATAAATACTTCCGGCTCATCGGGCTGGTGCGAATATTTCAATGTCGGTATGTGCCAAACCGTTGGTTTATAACACACCTTTACGCGTCTCTCGCTCGCTACGCTCGCTCGAAAACTATAGCCTAACCTAAAACTAATCCATCTTGCGTTCATTATTCGATATGATGGCGACATATTTCAAATTTGCGAACGTGTCGGATCGGTTGTGAGGTTGGGCTAGATTTTTACGAGCGAGCGGAGCGAGCGAGCAACCGTCACAATTTCCAAGCTATACATATACCATATATTGCCTTGCATATATATCGTGCTAGTACCTAATTTTGTCAGCCATTTCGGACATCACATTGCACTGTACTATGTGGAAATAGTACTATTTATGTGAAACTATTCGTAAACTGTAAACATGTGTCGGTAGACAACAGGATAAAGACTTCCGCCTCCTCGGGCTGGTGCGAATATTTCAATGTCCGTATGTGCCAAACCGTTGGTTTGTGACACACCTTTACGCGTCTCACGCTCGCTGCGCTCGCACGAAAGCTATAGCCTAACCTAAAACCAATCCATATTGAGTTGAGTATTTCATATGATGGCGACATATTTCAAATTTGCGAACGTGTCCGATCGGTTGTGAGGTTGGACTAGATTTTTACGAGCGAGCGGAGCGAGCGAGCAACGGTCACAATTTCCAAGCTATACATATACCATATATTGCCTTGCATATATTTCGTGCTAGTACCTAATTTTGTCATCCATTTCGGACATCACATTGCACTGTACTATGTGGAAATAGTACTATTTATGTGAAACTATTCATAAACTGTAAACATGTGTCGGTAGGCAATAGGAAAAATACTTCCGGCTCATCGGGCTGATGCGAATATTTCAATGTCCGTATGTGCCAAACCGTTGGTTTATGACACACCTTTACGCATCTCTCGCTCGCTGCGCTCGCTCGAAAACTATAACCTAACCTAAAACCAATCCATCTTCCGTTCATTATTCGATATGATGGCGACATATTTCAAATTTGCGAACGTGTCGGATCGGTTGTGAGGTTGGACTAGATTTTTATGAGCGAGCGGAGCGAGCGAGCAACGGTCACAATTTCCAAGCTATACATATACCATATATTGCCTTGCATATATTTCGTGCTAGTACCTAATTTTGTCATCCATTTCGGACATCACATTGCACTGTACTATGTGGAAATAGTACTATTTATGTGAAACTATTCGTAAACTGTAAACATGTGTCGGTAGACAACAGGATAAAGACTTCCGGCTCCTCGGGCTGGTGCGAATATTTCAATGTCCGTATGTGCCAAACCGTTGGTTTGTGACACACCTTTACGCGTCTCTCGCTCGCTGCGCTCGCACGAAAGCTATAGCCTAACCTAAAACCAATCCATCTTCCGTTCATTATTCGATATGGTGGCGACATATTTCAAATTTGCGAACGTGTCGGATCGGTTGTGAGGGTGGACTATATTTTTACGAGCGAGCGGAGCGAGCGATCAACGGTCACAACATCAAAGCTATACAAATACCATATATTGCCTTGCATATATTTCGTGTTATTACCTAATTTTGTCAGCCATTTCGGACATCACATTGTACTGTACTATGTGGAAATAGTACTATTTATGTGGAACTATTGGTAAACTGTAAACATTCGTCAGTAGCAATAGGATAAAGACTTCCGGCTCCTCGGGCTGGTGCGAATATTTCAATGTCCGTATGTGCCAAACCGTTGGTTTATGACACACCTTTACGCGTCTCACGCTCGCTGCGCTCGCTCGAAAACTATAGCCTAACCTAAAACCAATCCATATTGCGTTGAGTATTTCATATGATGGCGACATATTTCAAATTTGCGAACGTGTCGGATCGGTTGTGAGGTTGGACTAGATTTTTACGAGCGAGCGGAGCGAGCGAGCAACGGTCACAATTTCCCAGCTATACATATACCATATATTGCCTTGAATATATTTCGTGCTAGTACCTAATTTTGTCATCCATTTCGGACATCACATTGCACTGTACTATGTGGAAATATTACTATTTATGTGAAACTATTCGTAAACTGTAAACATGTGTCGGTAGACAACAGGATAAAGACTTCCGGCTCCTCGGGCTGGTGCGAATATTTCAATGTCCGTATGTGCCAAACCGTTGGTTTATGACACACCTTTACGCGTCTCACGCTCGCTGCGCTCGCTCGAAAACTATAGCCTAACCTAAAACCAATCCATATTGCGTTGAGTATTTCATATGATGGCGACATATTTCAAATTTGCGAACGTGTCGGATCGGTTGTGAGGTTGGACTAGATTTTTACGAGCGAGCGGAGCGAGCGAGCAACGGTCACAATTTCCCAGCTATACATATACCATATATTGCCTTGCATATATTTCGTGCTAGTACCTAATTTTGTCATCCATTTCGGACATCACATTGCACTGTACTATGTGGAAATAGTACTATTTATGTGAAATTATTCGTAAACTGTAAACATGTGTCGGTAGACAACAGGATAAAGACTTCCGGCTCCTCGGGCTGGTGCGAATATTTCAATGTCCGTATGTGCCAACCGTTGGTTTGTGACACACCTTTACGCGTCTCTCGCTCGCACGAAAGCTATAGCCTAACCTAAAACCAATCCATCTTCCGTTCATTATTCGATATGGTGGCGACATATTTCAAATTTGCGAACGTGTCGGATCGGTTGTGAGGGTGGACTAGATTTTTACGAGCGAGCGGAGCGAGCGAGCAACGGTCACAATTTCCAAGCTATACATATACCTTATATTGCCTTGCATATATTTCGTGCTAGTACCTAATTTTGTCATCCATTTCGGACATCACATTGCACTGTACTATGTGGAAATAGTACTATTTATGTGAAACTATTCATAAACTGTAAACATGTGTCGGTAGGCAATAGGATAAATACTTCCGGCTCATCGGGCTGGTGCGAATATTTCAATGTCCGTATGTGCCAAACCGTTGGTTTATGATACACCTCTACGCATCTCTCGCTCTCTGCGCTCGCTCGAAAACTATAGCCTAACCTAAAACCAATCCATATTGAGTTGAGTATTTCATATGATGGCGACATATTTCAAATTTGCGAACGTGTCCGATCGGTTGTGAGGTTGGACTAGATTTTTACGAGCGAGCGGAGCGAGCGAGCAACGGTCACAATTTCCAAGCTATACATATACCATATATTGCCTTGCATATATTTCGTGCTAGTACCTAATTTTGTCATCCATTTCGGACATCACATTGCACTGTACTATGTGGAAATAGTACTATTTATGTGAAACTATTCATAAACTGTAAACATGTGTCGGTAGGCAATAGGATAAATACTTCCGGCTCATCGGGCTGGTGCGAATATTTCAATGTCCGTATGTGCCAAACCGTTGGTTTATGACACACCTTTACGCATCTCTCGCTCGCTGCGCTCGCTCGAAAACTATAGCCTAACCTAAAACCAATCCACCTTGCGTTCATTATTCGATATGATGGCGACATATTACAAATTGGCGAACGTGTCGGGTCGGTTGTGAGGTTGGACTAGATTTTTACGAGCGAGCGGAGCGATTGAGCAACGGTCACAATTTCCAAGCTATACATATACCATATATTGCCTTGCATATATTTCGTGTTAGTACCTAATTTTGTCAGCCATTTCGGACATCACATTGCACTGTACTATGTGGAAATAGTACTAATTATGTGAAGCTATTCATAAACTGTAAACATGTGTCGGTAGGCAATAGGATAAAGACTTCCGGCTCCTCGGGCTGGTGCGAATATTTCAATGTCCGTATGTGCCAAACCGTTGGTTTGTGACACACCTTTACGCGTCTCTCGCTCGCTGCGCTCGCACGAAAGCTATAGCCTAACCTAAAACCAATCCATATTGAGTTGAGTATTTCATATGATGGCGACATATTTCAAATTTGCGAACGTGTCCGATCGGTTGTGAGGTTGGACTAGATTTTTACGAGCGAGCGGAGCGAGCGAGCAACGGTCACAATTTCCAAGCTATACATATACCATATATTGCCTTGCATATATTTCGTGCTAGTACCTAATTTTGTCATCCATTTCGGACATCACATTGCACTGTACTATGTGGAAATAGTACTATTTATGTGAAACTATTCATAAACTGTAAACATGTGTCGGTAGGCAATAGGATAAATACTTCCGGCTCATCGGGCTGGTGCGAATATTTCAATGTCCGTATGTGCCAAACCGTTGGTTTGTGACACACCTTTACGCGTCTCTCGCTCGCTGCGCTCGCACGAAAGCTATAGCCTAACCTAAAACCAATCCATCTTCCGTTCATTATTCGATATGGTGGCGACATATTTCAAATTTGCGAACGTGTCGGATCGGTTGTGAGGGTGGACTATATTTTTACGAGCGAGCGGAGCGAGCGATCAACGGTCACAACATCAAAGCTATACAAATACCATATATTGCCTTGCATATATTTCGTGTTATTACCTAATTTTGTCAGCCATTTCGGACATCACATTGTACTGTACTATGTGGAAATAGTACTATTTATGTGGAACTATTGGTAAACTGTAAACATTCGTCAGTAGCAATAGGATAAAGACTTCCGGCTCCTCGGGCTGGTGCGAATATTTCAATGTCCGTATGTGCCAAACCGTTGGTTTATGACACACCTTTACGCGTCTCACGCTCGCTGCGCTCGCTCGAAAACTATAGCCTAACCTAAAACCAATCCATATTGCGTTGAGTATTTCATATGATGGCGACATATTTCAAATTTGCGAACGTGTCGGATCGGTTGTGAGGTTGGACTAGATTTTTACGAGCGAGCGGAGCGAGCGAGCAACGGTCACAATTTCCCAGCTATACATATACCATATATTGCCTTGAATATATTTCGTGCTAGTACCTAATTTTGTCATCCATTTCGGACATCACATTGCACTGTACTATGTGGAAATAGTACTATTTATGTGGAACTATTCGTAAACTGTAAACATGTGTCGGTAGACAACAGGATAAAGACTTCCGGCTCCTCGGGCTGGTGCGAATATTTCAATGTCCGTATGTGCCAAACCGTTGGTTTATGACACACCTTTACGCGTCTCACGCTCGCTGCGCTCGCTCGAAAACTATAGCCTAACCTAAAACCAATCCATATTGCGTTGAGTATTTCATATGATGGCGACATATTTCAAATTTGCGAACGTGTCGGATCGGTTGTGAGGTTGGACTAGATTTTTACGAGCGAGCGGAGCGAGCGAGCAACGGTCACAATTTCCCAGCTATACATATACCATATATTGCCTTGCATATATTTCGTGCTAGTACCTAATTTTGTCATCCATTTCGGACATCACATTGCACTGTACTATGTGGAAATAGTACTATTTATGTGAAATTATTCGTAAACTGTAAACATGTGTCGGTAGACAACAGGATAAAGACTTCCGGCTCCTCGGGCTGGTGCGAATATTTCAATGTCCGTATGTGCCAACCGTTGGTTTGTGACACACCTTTACGCGTCTCTCGCTCGCACGAAAGCTATAGCCTAACCTAAAACCAATCCATCTTCCGTTCATTATTCGATATGGTGGCGACATATTTCAAATTTGCGAACGTGTCGGATCGGTTGTGAGGGTGGACTAGATTTTTACGAGCGAGCGGAGTGAGCGAGCAACGGTCACAATTTCCAAGCTATACATATACCTTATATTGCCTTCCATATATTTCGTGTTATTACCTAATTTTGTCAGCCATTTCGGACATCACATTGCACTGTACTATGAGGAAATAGTACTATTTATGTGAAACTATTCTTAAACTGTAAACATGTGTCGGTAGGCAATAGGATAAATACTTCCGGCTCCTCGGGCTGGTGCGAATATTTCAATGCCCGTATGTGCCAAACCGTTGGTTTATGACACACCTTTACGCGTCTCTCGCTCGCTGCGCTCGCTCGAAAACTATAGCCTAACCTAAAACCAATCCATATTGAGTTGAGTATTTCATATGATGGCGACATATTTCAAATTTGCGAACGTGTCGGATCGGTTGTGAGGGTGGACTATATTTTTACGAGCGAGCGGAGCGAGCGATCAACGGTCACAACATCAAAGCTATACAAATACCATATATTGCCTTGCATATATTTCGTGTTATTACCTAATTTTGTCAGCCATTTCGGACATCACATTGTACTGTACTATGTGGAAATAGTACTATTTATGTGGAACTATTGGTAAACTGTAAACATTCGTCAGTAGCAATAGGATAAAGACTTCCGGCTCCTCGGGCTGGTGCGAATATTTCAATGTCCGTATGTGCCAAACCGTTGGTTTATGACACACCTTTACGCGTCTCACGCTCGCTGCGCTCGCTCGAAAACTATAGCCTAACCTAAAACCAATCCATATTGCGTTGAGTATTTCATATGATGGCGACATATTTCAAATTTGCGAACGTGTCGGATCGGTTGTGAGGTTGGACTAGATTTTTACGAGCGAGCGGAGCGAGCGAGCAACGGTCACAATTTCCCAGCTATACATATACCATATATTGCCTTGAATATATTTCGTGCTAGTACCTAATTTTGTCATCCATTTCGGACATCACATTGCACTGTACTATGTGGAAATAGTACTATTTATGTGGAACTATTCGTAAACTGTAAACATGTGTCGGTAGACAACAGGATAAAGACTTCCGGCTCCTCGGGCTGGTGCGAATATTTCAATGTCCGTATGTGCCAAACCGTTGGTTTATGACACACCTTTACGCGTCTCACGCTCGCTGCGCTCGCTCGAAAACTATAGCCTAACCTAAAACCAATCCATATTGCGTTGAGTATTTCATATGATGGCGACATATTTCAAATTTGCGAACGTGTCGGATCGGTTGTGAGGTTGGACTAGATTTTTACGAGCGAGCGGAGCGAGCGAGCAACGGTCACAATTTCCCAGCTATACATATACCATATATTGCCTTGCATATATTTCGTGCTAGTACCTAATTTTGTCATCCATTTCGGACATCACATTGCACTGTACTATGTGGAAATAGTACTATTTATGTGAAATTATTCGTAAACTGTAAACATGTGTCGGTAGACAACAGGATAAAGACTTCCGGCTCCTCGGGCTGGTGCGAATATTTCAATGTCCGTATGTGCCAACCGTTGGTTTGTGACACACCTTTACGCGTCTCTCGCTCGCACGAAAGCTATAGCCTAACCTAAAACCAATCCATCTTCCGTTCATTATTCGATATGGTGGCGACATATTTCAAATTTGCGAACGTGTCGGATCGGTTGTGAGGGTGGACTAGATTTTTACGAGCGAGCGGAGCGAGCGAGCAACGGTCACAATTTCCAAGCTATACATATACCTTATATTGCCTTCCATATATTTCGTGTTATTACCTAATTTTGTCAGCCATTTCGGACATCACATTGCACTGTACTATGAGGAAATAGTACTATTTATGTGAAACTATTCTTAAACTGTAAACATGTGTCGGTAGGCAATAGGATAAATACTTCCGGCTCCTCGGGCTGGTGCGAATATTTCAATGCCCGTATGTGCCAAACCGTTGGTTTATGACACACCTTTACGCGTCTCTCGCTCGCTGCGCTCGCTCGAAAACTATAGCCTAACCTAAAACCAATCCATATTGAGTTGAGTATTTCATATGATGGCGACATATTTCAAATTTGCGAACGTGTCCGATCGGTTGTGAGGTTGGACTAGATTTTTACGAGCGAGCGGAGCGAGCGAGCAACGGTCACAATTTCCAAGCTATACATATACCATATATTGCCTTGCATATATTTCGTGTTAGTACCTAATTTTGTCAGCCATTTCGGACATCACATTGCACTGTACTATGTGGAAATAGTACTAATTATGTGAAGCTATTCATAAACTGTAAACATGTGTCGGTAGGCAATAGGATAAAGACTTCCGGCTCCTCGGGCTGGTGCGAATATTTCAATGTCCGTATGTGCCAAACCGTTGGTTTATGACACACCTTTACGCGTCTCACGCTCGCTGCGCTCGCTCGAAAACTATAGCCTAACCTAAAACCAATCCATATTGCGTTGAGTATTTCATATGATGGCGACATATTTCAAATTTGCGAACGTGTCGGATCGGTTGTGAGGTTGGACTAGATTTTTACGAGCGAGCGGAGCGAGCGAGCAACGGTCACAATTTCCCAGCTATACATATACCATATATTGCCTTGCATATATTTCGTGCTAGTACCTAATTTTGTCATCCATTTCGGACATCACATTGCACTGTACTATGTGGAAATAGTACTATTTATGTGAAATTATTCGTAAACTGTAAACATGTGTCGGTAGACAACAGGATAAAGACTTCCGGCTCCTCGGGCTGGTGCGAATATTTCAATGTCCGTATGTGCCAACCGTTGGTTTGTGACACACCTTTACGCGTCTCTCGCTCGCACGAAAGCTATAGCCTAACCTAAAACCAATCCATCTTCCGTTCATTATTCGATATGGTGGCGACATATTTCAAATTTGCGAACGTGTCGGATCGGTTGTGAGGGTGGACTAGATTTTTACGAGCGAGCGGAGCGAGCGAGCAACGGTCACAATTTCCAAGCTATACATATACCTTATATTGCCTTCCATATATTTCGTGTTATTACCTAATTTTGTCAGCCATTTCGGACATCACATTGCACTGTACTATGAGGAAATAGTACTATTTATGTGAAACTATTCTTAAACTGTAAACATGTGTCGGTAGGCAATAGGATAAATACTTCCGGCTCCTCGGGCTGGTGCGAATATTTCAATGCCCGTATGTGCCAAACCGTTGGTTTATGACACACCTTTACGCGTCTCTCGCTCGCTGCGCTCGCTCGAAAACTATAGCCTAACCTAAAACCAATCCATATTGAGTTGAGTATTTCATATGATGGCGACATATTTCAAATTTGCGAACGTGTCCGATCGGTTGTGAGGTTGGACTCGATTTTTACGAGCGAGCGGAGCGAGCGAGCAACGGTCACAATTTCCAAGCTATACATATACCATATATTGCCTTGCATATATTTCGTGTTAGTACCTAATTTTGTCAGCCATTTCGGACATCACATTGCACTGTACTATGTGGAAATAGTACTAATTATGTGAAGCTATTCATAAACTGTAAACATGTGTCGGTAGGCAATAGGATAAAGACTTCCGGCTCCTCGGGCTGGTGCGAATATTTCAATGTCCGTATGTGCCAAACCGTTGGTTTATGACACACCTTTACGCGTCTCACGCTCGCTGCGCTCGCTCGAAAACTATAGCCTAACCTAAAACCAATCCATATTGCGTTGAGTATTTCATATGATGGCGACATATTTCAAATTTGCGAACGTGTCGGATCGGTTGTGAGGTTGGACTAGATTTTTACGAGCGAGCGGAGCGAGCGAGCAACGGTCACAATTTCCCAGCTATACATATACCATATATTGCCTTGAATATATTTCGTGCTAGTACCTAATTTTGTCATCCATTTCGGACATCACATTGCACTGTACTATGTGGAAATAGTACTATTTATGTGAAACTATTCGTAAACTGTAAACATGTGTCGGTAGACAACAGGATAAAGACTTCCGGCTCCTCGGGCTGGTGCGAATATTTCAATGTCCGTATGTGCCAAACCGTTGGTTTATGACACACCTTTACGCGTCTCACGCTCGCTGCGCTCGCTCGAAAACTATAGCCTAACCTAAAACCAATCCATATTGCGTTGAGTATTTCATATGATGGCGACATATTTCAAATTTGCGAACGTGTCGGATCGGTTGTGAGGTTGGACTAGATTTTTACGAGCGAGCGGAGCGAGCGAGCAACGGTCACAATTTCCCAGCTATACATATACCATATATTGCCTTGAATATATTTCGTGCTAGTACCTAATTTTGTCATCCATTTCGGACATCACATTGCACTGTACTATGTGGAAATAGTACTATTTATGTGAAACTATTCGTAAACTGTAAACATGTGTCGGTAGACAACAGGATAAAGACTTCCGGCTCCTCGGGCTGGTGCGAATATTTCAATGTCCGTATGTGCCAAACCGTTGGTTTATGACACACCTTTACGCGTCTCACGCTCGCTGCGCTCGCTCGAAAACTATAGCCTAACCTAAAACCAATCCATATTGCGTTGAGTATTTCATATGATGGCGACATATTTCAAATTTGCGAACGTGTCGGATCGGTTGTGAGGTTGGACTAGATTTTTACGAGCGAGCGGAGCGAGCGAGCAACGGTCACAATTTCCCAGCTATACATATACCATATATTGCCTTGCATATATTTCGTGCTAGTACCTAATTTTGTCATCCATTTCGGACATCACATTGCACTGTACTATGTGGAAATAGTACTATTTATGTGAAATTATTCGTAAACTGTAAACATGTGTCGGTAGACAACAGGATAAAGACTTCCGGCTCCTCGGGCTGGTGCGAATATTTCAATGTCCGTATGTGCCAACCGTTGGTTTGTGACACACCTTTACGCGTCTCTCGCTCGCACGAAAGCTATAGCCTAACCTAAAACCAATCCATCTTCCGTTCATTATTCGATATGGTGGCGACATATTTCAAATTTGCGAACGTGTCGGATCGGTTGTGAGGGTGGACTAGATTTTTACGAGCGAGCGGAGCGAGCGAGCAACGGTCACAATTTCCAAGCTATACATATACCTTATATTGCCTTCCATATATTTCGTGTTATTACCTAATTTTGTCAGCCATTTCGGACATCACATTGCACTGTACTATGAGGAAATAGTACTATTTATGTGAAACTATTCTTAAACTGTAAACATGTGTCGGTAGGCAATAGGATAAATACTTCCGGCTCCTCGGGCTGGTGCGAATATTTCAATGCCCGTATGTGCCAAACCGTTGGTTTATGACACACCTTTACGCGTCTCTCGCTCGCTGCGCTCGCTCGAAAACTATAGCCTAACCTAAAACCAATCCATATTGAGTTGAGTATTTCATATGATGGCGACATATTTCAAATTTGCGAACGTGTCGGATCGGTTGTGAGGTTGGACTAGATTTTTACGAGCGAGCGGAGCGAGCGAGCAACGGTCACAATTTCCCAGCTATACATATACCATATATTGCCTTGAATATATTTCGTGCTAGTACCTAATTTTGTCATCCATTTCGGACATCACATTGCACTGTACTATGTGGAAATAGTACTATTTATGTGAAACTATTCGTAAACTGTAAACATGTGTCGGTAGACAACAGGATAAAGACTTCCGGCTCCTCGGGCTGGTGCGAATATTTCAATGTCCGTATGTGCCAAACCGTTGGTTTATGACACACCTTTACGCGTCTCACGCTCGCTGCGCTCGCTCGAAAACTATAGCCTAACCTAAAACCAATCCATATTGCGTTGAGTATTTCATATGATGGCGACATATTTCAAATTTGCGAACGTGTCGGATCGGTTGTGAGGTTGGACTAGATTTTTACGAGCGAGCGGAGCGAGCGAGCAACGGTCACAATTTCCCAGCTATACATATACCATATATTGCCTTGCATATATTTCGTGCTAGTACCTAATTTTGTCATCCATTTCGGACATCACATTGCACTGTACTATGTGGAAATAGTACTATTTATGTGAAATTATTCGTAAACTGTAAACATGTGTCGGTAGACAACAGGATAAAGACTTCCGGCTCCTCGGGCTGGTGCGAATATTTCAATGTCCGTATGTGCCAACCGTTGGTTTGTGACACACCTTTACGCGTCTCTCGCTCGCACGAAAGCTATAGCCTAACCTAAAACCAATCCATCTTCCGTTCATTATTCGATATGGTGGCGACATATTTCAAATTTGCGAACGTGTCGGATCGGTTGTGAGGGTGGACTAGATTTTTACGAGCGAGCGGAGCGAGCGAGCAACGGTCACAATTTCCAAGCTATACATATACCTTATATTGCCTTCCATATATTTCGTGTTATTACCTAATTTTGTCAGCCATTTCGGACATCACATTGCACTGTACTATGAGGAAATAGTACTATTTATGTGAAACTATTCTTAAACTGTAAACATGTGTCGGTAGGCAATAGGATAAATACTTCCGGCTCCTCGGGCTGGTGCGAATATTTCAATGCCCGTATGTGCCAAACCGTTGGTTTATGACACACCTTTACGCGTCTCTCGCTCGCTGCGCTCGCTCGAAAACTATAGCCTAACCTAAAACCAATCCATATTGAGTTGAGTATTTCATATGATGGCGACATATTTCAAATTTGCGAACGTGTCCGATCGGTTGTGAGGTTGGACTAGATTTTTACGAGCGAGCGGAGCGAGCGAGCAACGGTCACAATTTCCAAGCTATACATATACCATATATTGCCTTGCATATATTTCGTGCTAGTACCTAATTTTGTCATCCATTTCGGACATCACATTGCACTGTACTATGTGGAAATAGTACTATTTATGTGAAACTATTCATAAACTGTAAACATGTGTCGGTAGGCAATAGGATAAATACTTCCGGCTCATCGGGCTGGTGCGAATATTTCAATGTCCGTATGTGCCAAACCGTTGGTTTATGATACACCTCTACGCATCTCTCGCTCGCTGCGCTCGCTCGAAAACTATAGCCTAACCTAAAACCAATCCATATTGAGTTGAGTATTTCATATGATGGCGACATATTTCAAATTTGCGAACGTGTCCGATCGGTTGTGAGGTTGGACTAGATTTTTACGAGCGAGCGGAGCGAGCGAGCAACGGTCACAATTTCCAAGCTATACATATACCATATATTGCCTTGCATATATTTCGTGCTAGTACCTAATTTTGTCATCCATTTCGGACATCACATTGCACTGTACTATGTGGAAAAAGTACTATTTATGTGAAACTATTCATAAACTGTAAACATGTGTCGGTAGGCAATAGGATAAATACTTCCGGCTCATCGGGCTGGTGCGAATATTTCAATGTCCGTATGTGCCAAACCGTTGGTTTATGACACACCTTTACGCATCTCTCGCTCGCTGCGCTCGCTCGAAAACTATAGCCTAACCTAAAACCAATCCACCTTGCGTTCATTATTCGATATGATGGCGACATATTACAAATTGGCGAACGTGTCGGATCGGTTGTGAGGTTGGACTAGATTTTTACGAGCGAGCGGAGCGATTGAGCAACGGTCACAATTTCCAAGCTATACATATACCATATATTGCCTTGCATATATTTCGTGTTAGTACCTAATTTTGTCAGCCATTTCGGACATCACATTGCACTGTACTATGTGGAAATAGTACTAATTATGTGAAGCTATTCATAAACTGTAAACATGTGTCGGTAGGCAATAGGATAAAGACTTCCGGCTCCTCGGGCTGGTGCGAATATTTCAATGTCCGTATGTGCCAAACCGTTGGTTTGTGACACACCTTTACGCGTCTCTCGCTCGCTGCGCTCGCTCGAAAACTATAGCCTAACCTAAAACCAATCCATATTGCGTTGAGTATTTCATATGATGGCGACATATTTCAAATTTGCGAACGTGTCCGATCGGTTGTGAGGTTGGGCTAGATTTTTACGAGCGAGCGGAGCGAGCGAGCAACGGTCACAATTTCCCAGCTATACATATACCATATATTGCCTTGCATATATTTCGTGCTAGTACCTAATTTTGTCATCCATTTCGGACATCACATTGCACTGTACTATGTGGAAATAGTACTATTTATGTGAAATTATTCGTAAACTGTAAACATGTGTCGGTAGACAACAGGATAAAGACTTCCGGCTCCTCGGGCTGGTGCGAATATTTCAATGTCCGTATGTGCCAACCGTTGGTTTGTGACACACCTTTACGCGTCTCTCGCTCGCACGAAAGCTATAGCCTAACCTAAAACCAATCCATCTTCCGTTCATTATTCGATATGGTGGCGACATATTTCAAATTTGCGAACGTGTCGGATCGGTTGTGAGGGTGGACTAGATTTTTACGAGCGAGCGGAGCGAGCGAGCAACGGTCACAATTTCCAAGCTATACATATACCTTATATTGCCTTCCATATATTTCGTGTTATTACCTAATTTTGTCAGCCATTTCGGACATCACATTGCACTGTACTATGAGGAAATAGTACTATTTATGTGAAACTATTCTTAAACTGTAAACATGTGTCGGTAGGCAATAGGATAAATACTTCAGGCTCCTCGGGCTGGTGCGAATATTTCAATGCCCGTATGTGCCAAACCGTTGGTTTATGACACACCTTTACGCGTCTCTCGCTCGCTGCGCTCGCTCGAAAACTATAGCCTAACCTAAAACCAATCCATATTGAGTTGAGTATTTCATATGATGGCGACATATTTCAAATTTGCGAACGTGTCCGATCGGTTGTGAGGTTGGACTAGATTTTTACGAGCGAGCGGAGCGAGCGAGCAACGGTCACAATTTCCAAGCTATACATATACCATATATTGCCTTGCATATATTTCGTGCTAGTACCTAATTTTGTCATCCATTTCGGACATCACATTGCACTGTACTATGTGGAAATAGTACTATTTATGTGAAACTATTCATAAACTGTAAACATGTGTCGGTAGGCAATAGGATAAATACTTCCGGCTCATCGGGCTGGTAAGAATATTTCAATGTCCGTATGTGCCAAACCGTTGGTTTATGACACACCTTTACGCATCTCTCGCTCGCTGCGCTCGCTCGAAAACTATAGCCTAACCTAAAACCAATCCACCTTGCGTTCATTATTCGATATGATGGCGACATATTACAAATTGGCGAACGTGTCGGGTCGGTTGTGAGGTTGGACTAGATTTTTACGAGCGAGCGGAGCGATTGAGCAACGGTCACAATTTCCAAGCTATACATATACCATATATTGCCTTGCATATATTTCGTGTTAGTACCTAATTTTGTCAGCCATTTCGGACATCACATTGCACTGTACTATGTGGAAATAGTACTAATTATGTGAAGCTATTCATAAACTGTAAACATGTGTCGGTAGGCAATAGGATAAAGACTTCCGGCTCCTCGGGCTGGTGCGAATATTTCAATGTCCGTATGTGCCAAACCGTTGGTTTGTGACACACCTTTACGCGTCTCTCGCTCGCTGCGCTCGCACGAAAGCTATAGCCTAACCTAAAACCAATCCATATTGAGTTGAGTATTTCATATGATGGCGACATATTTCAAATTTGCGAACGTGTCCGATCGGTTGTGAGGTTGGAATAGATTTTTACGAGCGAGCGGAGCGAGCGAGCAACGGTCACAATTTCCAAGCTATACATATACCATATATTGCCTTGCATATATTTCGTGCTAGTACCTAATTTTGTCATCCATTTCGGACATCACATTGCACTGTACTATGTGGAAATAGTACTATTTATGTGAAACTATTCATAAACTGTAAACATGTGTCGGTAGGCAATAGGATAAATACTTCCGGCTCATCGGGCTGGTGCGAATATTTCAATGTCCGTATGTGCCAAACCGTTGGTTTATGACACACCTTTACGCGTCTCACGCTCGCTGCGCTCGCTCGAAAACTATAGCCTAACCTAAAACCAATCCATATTGCGTTGAGTATTTCATATGATGGCGACATATTTCAAATTTGCGAACGTGTCGGATCGGTTGTGAGGTTGGACTAGATTTTTGCGAGCGAGCGGAGCGAGCGAGCAACGGTCACAATTTCCCAGCTATACATATACCATATATTGCCTTGCATATATTTCGTGCTAGTACCTAATTTTGTCATCCATTTCGGACATCACATTGCACTGTACTATGTGGAAATAGTACTATTTATGTGAAACTATTCATAAACTGTAAACATGTGTCGGTAGGCAATAGGATAAATACTTCCGGCTCATCGGGCTGGTGCTAATATTTCAATGTCCGTATGTGCCAACCGTTGGTTTGTGACACACCTTTACGCGTCTCTCGCTCGCACGAAAGCTATAGCCTAACCTAAAACCAATCCATCTTCCGTTCATTATTCGATATGGTGGCGACATATTTCAAATTTGCGAACGTGTCGGATCGGTTGTGAGGGTGGACTAGATTTTTACGAGCGAGCGGAGCGAGCGAGCAACGGTCACAATTTCCAAGCTATACATATACCTTATATTGCCTTCCATATATTTCGTGTTATTACCTAATTTTGTCAGCCATTTCGGACATCACATTGCACTGTACTATGAGGAAATAGTACTATTTATGTGAAACTATTCTTAAACTGTAAACATGTGTCGGTAGGCAATAGGATAAATACTTCCGGCTCCTCGGGCTGGTGCGAATATTTCAATGCCCGTATGTGCCAAACCGTTGGTTTATGACACAACTTTACGCGTCTCTCGCTCGCTGCGCTCGCTCGAAAACTATAGCCTAACCTAAAACCAATCCATATTGAGTTGAGTATTTCATATGATGGCGACATATTTCAAATTTGCGAACGTGTCCGATCGGTTGTGAGGTTGGACTAGATTTTTACGAGCGAGCGGAGCGAGCGAGCAACGGTCACAATTTCCAAGCTATACATATACCATATATTGCCTTGCATATATTTCGTGTTAGTACCTAATTTTGTCAGCCATTTCGGACATCACATTGCACTGTACTATGTGGAAATAGTACTAATTATGTGAAGCTATTCATAAACTGTAAACATGTGTCGGTAGGCAATAGGATAAAGACTTCCGGCTCCTCGGGCTGGTGCGAATATTTCAATGTCCGTATGTGCCAAACCGTTGGTTTATGACACACCTTTACGCGTCTCACGCTCGCTGCGCTCGCTCGAAAACTATAGCCTAACCTAAAACCAATCCATATTGCGTTGAGTATTTCATATGATGGCGACATATTTCAAATTTGCGAACGTGTCGGATCGGTTGTGAGGTTGGACTAGATTTTTACGAGCGAGCGGAGCGAGCGAGCAACGGTCACAATCTCAAAGCTATACATATACCATATATTGCCTTGCATATATTTCGTGCTAGTACCTAATTTTGTCATCCATTTCGGACATCACATTGCACTGTACTATGTGGAAATAGTATTATTTATGTGAAATTATTCGTAAACTGTAAACATGTGTCGGTAGACAACAGGATAAAGACTTCCGGCTCCTCGGGCTGGTGCGAATATTTCAATGTCCGTATGTGCCAACCGTTGGTTTGTGACACACCTTTACGCGTCTCTCGCTCGCACGAAAGCTATAGCCTAACCTAAAACCAATCCATCTTCCGTTCATTATTCGATATGGTGGCGACATATTTCAAATTTGCGAACGTGTCGGATCGGTTGTGAGGGTGGACTAGATTTTTACGAGCGAGCGGAGCGAGCGAGCAACGGTCACAATTTCCAAGCTATACATATACCTTATATTGCCTTCCATATATTTCGTGTTATTACCTAATTTTGTCAGCCATTTCGGACATCACATTGCACTGTACTATGAGGAAATAGTACTATTTATGTGAAACTATTCTTAAACTGTAAACATGTGTCGGTAGGCAATAGGATAAATACTTCCGGCTCCTCGGGCTGGTGCGAATATTTCAATGCCCGTATGTGCCAAACCGTTGGTTTATGACACACCTTTACGCGTCTCTCGCTCGCTGCGCTCGCACGAAAGCTATAGCCTAACCTAAAACCAATCCATCTTCCGTTCATTATTCGATATGGTGGCGACATATTTCAAATTTGCGAACGTGTCCGATCGGTTGTGAGGTTGGACTAGATTTTTACGAGCGAGCGGAGCGAGCGAGCAACGGTCACAATTTCCAAGCTATACATATACCATATATTGCCTTGCATATATTTCGTGCTAGTACCTAATTTTGTCATCCATTTCGGACATCACATTGCACTGTACTATGTGGAAATAGTACTATTTATGTGAAACTATTCATAAACTGTAAACATGTGTCGGTAGGCAATAGGATAAATACTTCCGGCTCATCGGGCTGGTGCGAATATTTCAATGTCCGTATGTGCCAAACCGTTGGTTTATGACACACCGTTACGCATCTCTCGCTCGCTGCGCTCGCTCGAAAACTATAGCCTAACCTAAAACCAATCCACCTTGCGTTCATTATTCGATATGATGGCGACATATTACAAATTGGCGAACGTGTCGGGTCGGTTGTGAGGTTGGACTAGATTTTTACGAGCGAGCGGAGCGATTGAGCAACGGTCACAATTTCCAAGCTATACATATACCATATATTGCCTTGCATATATTTCGTGCTAGTACCTAATTTTGTCATCCATTTCGGACATCACATTGCACTGTACTATGTGGAAATAGTACTATTTATGTGAAACTATTCATAAACTGTAAACATGTGTCGGTAGGCAATAGGATAAATACTTCCGGCTCATCGGGCTGGTGCGAATATTTCAATGTCCGTATGTGCCAAACCGTTGGTTTATGACACACCTTTACGCATCTCTCGCTCGCTGCGCTCGCTCGAAAACTATAGCCTAACCTAAAACCAATCCACCTTGCGTTCATTATTCGATATGATGGCGACATATTACAAATTGGCGAACGTGTCGGATCGGTTGTGAGGTTGGACTAGATTTTTACGAGCGAGCGGAGCGATTGAGCAACGGTCACAATTTCCAAGCTATACATATACCATATATTGCCTTGCATATATTTCGTGTTAGTACCTAATTTTGTCAGCCATTTCGGACATCACATTGCACTGTACTATGTGGAAATGGTACTATTTATGTGAAACTATTCATTTACTGTAAAAATGTGTCGGTAGGCAATAGGATAAATACTTCCGGCTCCTCGGGCTGGTGCGAATATTTCAATGTCCGTATGTGCCAAACCGTTGGTTTGTGACACACCTTTACGCGTCTCTCGCTCGCTGCGCTCGCACGAAAGCTATAGCCTAACCTAAAACCAATCCATCTTCCGTTCATTATTCGATATGGTGGCGACATATTTCAAATTTGCGAACGTGTCGGATCGGTTGTGAGGGTGGACTAGATTTTTACGAGCGAGCGGAGCGAGCGAGCAACGGTCACAACATCAAAGCTATACAAATACCATATATTGCCTTGTATATATTTCGTGTTATTACCTAATTTTGTCAGCCATTTCGGACACCACATTCTACTGTACTATGTGGAAATAGTACTATTTATGTGAAACTATTGGTAAACTGTAAACATTCGTCAGTAGCAATAGGATAAAGACTTCCGGCTCCTCGGGCTGGTGCGAATATTTCAATGTCCGTATGTGCCAAACCGTTGGTTTATGACACACCTTTACGCGTCTCTCGCTCGCTGCGCTCGCTCGAAAACTATAGCCTAACCTAAAACCAATCCATATTGAGTTGAGTATTTCATATGATGGCGACATATTTCAAATTTGCGAACGTGTCCGATCGGTTGTGAGGTTGGACTAGATTTTTACGAGCGAGCGGAGCGAGCGAGCAACGGTCACAATTTCCAAGCTATACATATACCATATATTGCCTTGCATATATTTCGTGGTAGTACCTAATTTTGTCATCCATTTCGGACATCACATTGCACTGTACTATGTGGAAATAGTACTATTTATGTGAAACTATTCATAAACTGTAAACATGTGTCGGTAGGCAATAGGAAAAATACTTCCGGCTCATCGGGCTGGTGCGAATATTTCAATGTCCGTATGTGGCAAACCGTTGGTTTATGACACACCTTTACGCATCTCTCGCTCGCTGCGCTCGCTCGAAAACTATAACCTAACCTAAAACCAATCCATCTTCCGTTCATTATTCGATATGGTGGCGACATATTTCAAATTTGCGAACGTGTCGGATGGGTTGTGAGGTTGGACTAGATTTTTATGAGCGAGCGGAGCGAGCGAGCAACGGTCACAATTTCCAAGCTATACATATACCATATATTGCCTTGCATATATTTCGTGCTAGTACCTAATTTTGTCATCCATTTCGGACATCACATTGCACTGTACTATGTGGAAATAGTACTATTTATGTGAAACTATTCGTAAACTGTAAACATGTGTCGGTAGACAACAGGATAAAGACTTCCGGCTCCTCGGGCTGGTGCGAATATTTCAATGTCCGTATGTGCCAACCGTTGGTTTGTGACACACCTTTACGCGTCTCTCGCTCGCACGAAAGCTATAGCCTAACCTAAAACCAATCCATCTTCCGTTCATTATTCGATATGGTGGCGACATATTTCAAATTTGCGAACGTGTCGGATCGGTTGTGAGGGTGGACTAGATTTTTACGAGCGAGCGGAGCGAGCGAGCAACGGTCACAATTTCCAAGCTATACATATACCATATATTGCCTTCCATATATTTCGTGTTATTACCTAATTTTGTCAGCCATTTCGGACATCACATTGCACTGTACTATGAGGAAATAGTACTATTTATGTGAAACTATTCTTAAACTGTAAACATGTGTCGGTAGGCAATAGGATAAATACTTCCGGCTCCTCGGGCTGGTGCGAATATTTCAATGCCCGTATGTGCCAAACCGTTGGTTTATGACACACCTTTACGCGTCTCTCGCTCGCTGCGCTCGCTCGAAAACTATAGCCTAACCTAAAACCAATCCATATTGAGTTGAGTGTTTCATATGATGGCGACATATTTCAAATTTGCGAACGTGTCCGATCGGTTGTGAGGTTGGACTAGATTTTTACGAGCGAGCGGAGCGAGCGAGCAACGGTCACAATTTCCAAGCTATACATATACCATATATTGCCTTGCATATATTTCGTGCTAGTACCTAATTTTGTCATCCATTTCGGACATCACATTGCACTGTACTATGTGGAAATAGTACTATTTATGTGAAACTATTCATAAACTGTAAACATGTGTCGGTAGGCAATAGGATAAATACTTCCGGCTCATCGGGCTGGTGCGAATATTTCAATGTCCGTGTGTGCCAAACCGTTGGTTTATGATACACCTCTACGCATCTCTCGCTCGCTGCGCTCGCTCGAAAACTATAGCCTAACCTAAAACCAATCCATATTGAGTTGAGTATTTCATATGATGGCGACATATTTCAAATTTGCGAACGTGTCCGATCGGTTGTGAGGTTGGACTAGATTTTTACGA
>NW_026109339.1:0-49646 GCF_024516045.1 Bombus affinis | reverse complement strand
TGAAATATTCGCACCAGCCCGAGGAGCCGGAAGTCTTTATCCTATTGTCTACTGTCAAATGTTTATAGTTTACCAATAGTTTCACATAAATAGTACTATTTCCACATACTACATAGCAATGTCATGTCCGAAATGGCTGACAAAATTAGGTAATAACACGAAATATATGCAAGGCAATATAAGGTATATGTATAGCTTGGAAATTGTGATCGTTGCTCGCTCGCTCCGCTCGCTCGTAAAAATCTAGTCCAACCTCACAACCGATCCGACACGATCGCAAATTTGAAATATGTCGCCACCATATCGAATAATGAACGCAAGATGGATTTGTTTTCGGTTAGGCTTTAGTTTTCGAGCGAGCGCAGCGATCGAGAGACGCGTAATGGTGTGTCACAAACCTACGGTTTGGCAGATGGGGACATTGAAATATTCGCACCAGCCCGAGGAGCCGGAAGTCTTTATCCTATTGTCTACTGTCAAATGTTTATAGTTTACCAATAGTTTCACATAAATAGTACTATTTCCACATACTACATAGCAATGTCATGTCCGAAATGGCTGACAAAATTAGGTAATAACACGAAATATATGCAAGGCAATATAAGGTATATGTATAGCTTGGAAATTGTGATCGTTGCTCGCTCGCTCCGCTCGCTCGTAAAAATCTAGTCCAACCTCACAACCGATCCGACACGATCGCAAATTTGAAATATGTCGCCACCATATCGAATAATGAACGCAAGATGGATTTGTTTTAGGTTAGGCTTTAGTTTTCGAGCGAGCGCAGCGATCGAGAGACGCGTAATGGTGTGTCACAAACCAACGGTTTGGCAGATGGGGACATTGAAATATTCGCACCAGCCCGAGGAGCCGGAAGTCTTTATCCTATTGCCTACTGACAAATGTTTACAGTTTACCAATAGTTTCACATGAGTAGTACTATTTGCACATAGTAAAGTGCAATGTGATGTCAGAAATGGCTGACAAAATTAGGTAATAACACGAAATATATGCAAGGCAATATAAGGTATATGTATAGCTTGGAAATTGTGATCGTTGCTCGCTCGCTCCGCTCGCTCGTAAAGATTTAGTCCAACCTCTTATCCGATCCGACACGTTCGCAAATTTGAAATAAGTCGCCACAATGTCGAATGACTAACGCAACAGGGATTGGTTTTAGTTTAGGCTATAGTTTTCGAGCGTGCACGGCGAGCGAGGGACGCGGAAAGTTGTGTCACAATCCAACGGTATGGCACATGGGGACATTGAAATATTCGCACCAGCCCGAGGAGCCGGAAGTCTTTATCGAATTGCCTACTGACAAATGTTTACAGTTTACCAATAGTTTCACATAAATAGTACAATTTCCACATACTACAGAGCAATGTGATGTCAGAAATGGCTGACAAAATTAGGTAATAACACGAAATATGTGCAAGGCAATATAAGGTATATGTATAGCTTGGAAATTGTGATCGTTGCTCGCTCGCTCCGCTCGCTCGTAAAGATTTAGTCCAACCTCTTATCCGATCCGACACGTTCGCAAATTTGAAATAAGTCGCCACAATGTCGAATGAATAACGCAACAGGGATTCGTTTTAGTTTAGGCTATAGTTTTCGAGCGTGCACGGCGAGCGAGGGACGCGGAAAGTTGTGTCACAATCCAACGGTATGGCACATGGGGACATTGAAATATTCGCACCAGCCCGAGGAGCCGGAAGTCTTTATCGAATTGCCTACTGACAAATGTTTACAGTTTACCAATAGTTTCACATAAGTAGTACTATTTGCACATAGTAAAGTGCAATGTGATGTCAGAAATGGCTGACAATGTTAGGTACTAACACGAAATATGTGCAAGGCAATATAAGGTATATGTATAGCTTGGAAATTGTGATCGCTGCTCGCTCGCTCCGCTCGCTCGTAAAAATCTAGTCCAACCTCACAACCGATTCGACACTTTCGCAAATTTGAAATATGTCGCCACAATATCGAATAATGAACGCAAGATGGATTGGTTATAGGTTAGGCTATAGCTTTCGAGCGAGCGCAGCGAGCGAGGGACGCGTAAAGGTGTATCACAAACCAACGGTTTGGCACATACGGACATTGAAATATTCGCACCAGCCCGAGGAGCCAGAAGTCTTTATCGAATTGCCTACTGACAAATGTTTACAGTTTACCAATAGTTTCACATAAATAGTACTATTTGCACATAGTAAAGTGCAATGTGATGTCAGAAATGGCTGACAAAATTAGGTAATAACACGAAATATATGCAAGGCAATATAAGGTATATGTATAGCTTGGTAATTGTGACCGTTGCTCGCTCGCTCCGCTCGCTCGTAAATATTTAGTCCATCCTCACACCCGATCCGACACGTTCGCAAATTCGAAATATGTCGCCGCCAAATCGAATAATAAACGCAAGATGGATTGGTATTAGGTTAGGCTATAGTTTTCGAGCGAGCACGGCGAGCGAGGTACGCGGAAAGTTGTGTCACAATCCAACGGTATGGCACATGGGGACATTGAAATATTCGCACCAGCCCGAGGAGCCGGAAGTCTCTATCCTATTGCCCACTGACAAATGTATACAGTTTACCAGTAGTTTCACATAAATAGTACTATTTCCACATAGTACAGTGCAATGTGATGTCCGAAGTGGCTGACAAAATTAGGTACTAACACGAAATATGTGCAAGGCAATATAAGGTATATGTATAGCTTGGAAATTGTGATCGCCGCTCGCTCGCTCCGCTCGCTCGTAAAAATCTAGTCCAACCTCACAACCGATCCGACACTTTCGCAAATTTGAAATATGTCGCCACAATATCGAATAATGAACGCAAGATGGATTGGTTATAGGTTAGCGTATAGCTTTCGAGCGAGCGCAGCGATCGAGAGACGCGTAATGGTGTGTCACAAACCAACGGTTTGGCACATGGGGACATTGAAATATTCGCACCAGCCCGGAAGTCTTTATGCTATTGCCTACTGACAAATGTTTACAGTTTACCAATCGTTTCACATAAGTAGTACTATTTGCACATAGTAAAGTGCAATGCGATGTCAGAAATGGCTGACAAAATTAGGGAATAACACGAAATATATGCAAGGCAATATAAGGTATATGTATAGCTTGGAAATTGTGATCGTTGCACGCTCGCTCCGCTCGTTCGTAAAAATCTAGTCCAACCTCACAACCGATCCGACACGATCGCAAATTTGAAATAAGTCGCCACAATGTCGAATGACTAACGCAACAGGGATTGGTTTTAGTTTAGGCTATAGCTTTCGAGCGAGCACTGCGAGCGAGGGACGCGGAAAGTTGTGTCACAATCCAACGGTTTGGCAGATGGGGACATTGAAATATTCGCACCAGCCCGAGGAGCCGGAAGTCTTTATCCTATTGTCTACTGTCAAATGTTTATAGTTTACCAATAGTTTCACATAAATAGTACTATTTCCACATACTACATAGCAATGTCATGTCCGAAATGGCTGACAAAATTAGGTAATAACACGAAATATATGCAAGGCAATATAAGGTATTTGTACAGCTTGGAAATTGTGATCGTAGCTCGCTCGCTCCGCTCGCTCGTAAAAATCTAGTCCAACCTCACAACCGATCCGACACGTTCGCAAATTTGAAATATGTCGCCACCATATCGAATAATGAACGCAAGATGGATTGGTTATAGGTTAGGCTATCGCTTTCGAGCGAGCGCAGCGATCGAGAGACGCGTAATGGTGTATCACAAACCAACGGTTTGGCAGATGGGGACATTGAAATATTCGCACCAGCCCGAGGAGCCGGAAGTCTTTATGCTATTGCCTACTGACAAATGGTTACAGTTTACCAATCGTTTCACATAAGTAGTACTATTTGCACATAGTAAAGTGCAATGCGATGTCAGAAATGGCTTACAAAATTAGCTAATAACACGATATATATGCAAGGCAATATAAGGTATATGTATAGCTTGGAAATTGTGATCGTTGCACGCTCGCTCCGCTCGCTCGTAAAAATCTAGTCCGACCTCACAACCGATCCGACACGATCGCAAATTTGAAATAAGTCGCCACAATGTCGAATGACTAACGCAACAGGGATTGGTTTTAGTTTAGGCTATAGTTTTCGAGCGAGCACTGCGAGCGAGGGACGCGGAAAGTTGTGTCACAATCCAACGGTTTGGCAGATGGGGACATTGAAATATTCGCACCAGCCCGAGGAGCCGGAAGTCTTTATCCTATTGTCTACTGTCAAATGTTTATAGTTTACCAATAGTTTCACATAAATAGTACTATTTCCACATACTACATAGCAATGTCATGTCCGAAATGGCTGACAAAATTAGGTAATAACACGAAATATATGCAAGGCAATATAAGGTATATGTATAGCTTGGAAATTGTGATCGTTGCTCGCTCGCTCCGCTCGCTCGTAAAAATCTAGTCCAACCTCACAACCGATCCGACACGATCGCAAATTTGAAATATGTCGCCACCATATCGAATAATGAACGCAAGATGGATTTGTTTTCGGTTAGGCTTTAGTTTTCGAGCGAGCGCAGCGATCGAGAGACGCGTAATGGTGTGTCACAAACCTACGGTTTGGCAGATGGGGACATTGAAATATTCGCACCAGCCCGAGGAGCCGGAAGTCTTTATCCTATTGTCTACTGTCAAATGTTTATAGTTTACCAATAGTTTCACATAAATAGTACTATTTCCACATACTACATAGCAATGTCATGTCCGAAATGGCTGACAAAATTAGGTAATAACACGAAATATATGCAAGGCAATATAAGGTATATGTATAGCTTGGAAATTGTGATCGTTGCTCGCTCGCTCCGCTCGCTCGTAAAAATCTAGTCCAACCTCACAACCGATCCGACACGATCGCAAATTTGAAATATGTCGCCACCATATCGAATAATGAACGCAAGATGGATTTGTTTTAGGTTAGGCTTTAGTTTTCGAGCGAGCGCAGCGATCGAGAGACGCGTAATGGTGTGTCACAAACCAACGGTTTGGCAGATGGGGACATTGAAATATTCGCACCAGCCCGAGGAGCCGGAAGTCTTTATCCTATTGCCTACTGACAAATGTTTACAGTTTACCAATAGTTTCACATGAGTAGTACTATTTGCACATAGTAAAGTGCAATGTGATGTCAGAAATGGCTGACAAAATTAGGTAATAACACGAAATATATGCAAGGCAATATAAGGTATATGTATAGCTTGGAAATTGTGATCGTTGCTCGCTCGCTCCGCTCGCTCGTAAAGATTTAGTCCAACCTCTTATCCGATCCGACACGTTCGCAAATTTGAAATAAGTCGCCACAATGTCGAATGACTAACGCAACAGGGATTGGTTTTAGTTTAGGCTATAGTTTTCGAGCGTGCACGGCGAGCGAGGGACGCGGAAAGTTGTGTCACAATCCAACGGTATGGCACATGGGGACATTGAAATATTCGCACCAGCCCGAGGAGCCGGAAGTCTTTATCGAATTGCCTACTGACAAATGTTTACAGTTTACCAATAGTTTCACATAAATAGTACAATTTCCACATACTACAGAGCAATGTGATGTCAGAAATGGCTGACAAAATTAGGTAATAACACGAAATATGTGCAAGGCAATATAAGGTATATGTATAGCTTGGAAATTGTGATCGTTGCTCGCTCGCTCCGCTCGCTCGTAAAGATTTAGTCCAACCTCTTATCCGATCCGACACGTTCGCAAATTTGAAATAAGTCGCCACAATGTCGAATGAATAACGCAACAGGGATTCGTTTTAGTTTAGGCTATAGTTTTCGAGCGTGCACGGCGAGCGAGGGACGCGGAAAGTTGTGTCACAATCCAACGGTATGGCACATGGGGACATTGAAATATTCGCACCAGCCCGAGGAGCCGGAAGTCTTTATCGAATTGCCTACTGACAAATGTTTACAGTTTACCAATAGTTTCACATAAGTAGTACTATTTGCACATAGTAAAGTGCAATGTGATGTCAGAAATGGCTGACAATGTTAGGTACTAACACGAAATATGTGCAAGGCAATATAAGGTATATGTATAGCTTGGAAATTGTGATCGCTGCTCGCTCGCTCCGCTCGCTCGTAAAAATCTAGTCCAACCTCACAACCGATTCGACACTTTCGCAAATTTGAAATATGTCGCCACAATATCGAATAATGAACGCAAGATGGATTGGTTATAGGTTAGGCTATAGCTTTCGAGCGAGCGCAGCGAGCGAGGGACGCGTAAAGGTGTATCACAAACCAACGGTTTGGCACATACGGACATTGAAATATTCGCACCAGCCCGAGGAGCCAGAAGTCTTTATCGAATTGCCTACTGACAAATGTTTACAGTTTACCAATAGTTTCACATAAATAGTACTATTTGCACATAGTAAAGTGCAATGTGATGTCAGAAATGGCTGACAAAATTAGGTAATAACACGAAATATATGCAAGGCAATATAAGGTATATGTATAGCTTGGTAATTGTGACCGTTGCTCGCTCGCTCCGCTCGCTCGTAAATATTTAGTCCATCCTCACACCCGATCCGACACGTTCGCAAATTCGAAATATGTCGCCGCCAAATCGAATAATAAACGCAAGATGGATTGGTATTAGGTTAGGCTATAGTTTTCGAGCGAGCACGGCGAGCGAGGTACGCGGAAAGTTGTGTCACAATCCAACGGTATGGCACATGGGGACATTGAAATATTCGCACCAGCCCGAGGAGCCGGAAGTCTCTATCCTATTGCCCACTGACAAATGTATACAGTTTACCAGTAGTTTCACATAAATAGTACTATTTCCACATAGTACAGTGCAATGTGATGTCCGAAGTGGCTGACAAAATTAGGTACTAACACGAAATATGTGCAAGGCAATATAAGGTATATGTATAGCTTGGAAATTGTGATCGCCGCTCGCTCGCTCCGCTCGCTCGTAAAAATCTAGTCCAACCTCACAACCGATCCGACACTTTCGCAAATTTGAAATATGTCGCCACAATATCGAATAATGAACGCAAGATGGATTGGTTATAGGTTAGCGTATAGCTTTCGAGCGAGCGCAGCGATCGAGAGACGCGTAATGGTGTGTCACAAACCAACGGTTTGGCACATGGGGACATTGAAATATTCGCACCAGCCCGGAAGTCTTTATGCTATTGCCTACTGACAAATGTTTACAGTTTACCAATCGTTTCACATAAGTAGTACTATTTGCACATAGTAAAGTGCAATGCGATGTCAGAAATGGCTGACAAAATTAGGGAATAACACGAAATATATGCAAGGCAATATAAGGTATATGTATAGCTTGGAAATTGTGATCGTTGCACGCTCGCTCCGCTCGTTCGTAAAAATCTAGTCCAACCTCACAACCGATCCGACACGATCGCAAATTTGAAATAAGTCGCCACAATGTCGAATGACTAACGCAACAGGGATTGGTTTTAGTTTAGGCTATAGCTTTCGAGCGAGCACTGCGAGCGAGGGACGCGGAAAGTTGTGTCACAATCCAACGGTTTGGCAGATGGGGACATTGAAATATTCGCACCAGCCCGAGGAGCCGGAAGTCTTTATCCTATTGTCTACTGTCAAATGTTTATAGTTTACCAATAGTTTCACATAAATAGTACTATTTCCACATACTACATAGCAATGTCATGTCCGAAATGGCTGACAAAATTAGGTAATAACACGAAATATATGCAAGGCAATATAAGGTATTTGTACAGCTTGGAAATTGTGATCGTAGCTCGCTCGCTCCGCTCGCTCGTAAAAATCTAGTCCAACCTCACAACCGATCCGACACGTTCGCAAATTTGAAATATGTCGCCACCATATCGAATAATGAACGCAAGATGGATTGGTTATAGGTTAGGCTATCGCTTTCGAGCGAGCGCAGCGATCGAGAGACGCGTAATGGTGTATCACAAACCAACGGTTTGGCAGATGGGGACATTGAAATATTCGCACCAGCCCGAGGAGCCGGAAGTCTTTATGCTATTGCCTACTGACAAATGGTTACAGTTTACCAATCGTTTCACATAAGTAGTACTATTTGCACATAGTAAAGTGCAATGCGATGTCAGAAATGGCTTACAAAATTAGCTAATAACACGATATATATGCAAGGCAATATAAGGTATATGTATAGCTTGGAAATTGTGATCGTTGCACGCTCGCTCCGCTCGCTCGTAAAAATCTAGTCCGACCTCACAACCGATCCGACACGATCGCAAATTTGAAATAAGTCGCCACAATGTCGAATGACTAACGCAACAGGGATTGGTTTTAGTTTAGGCTATAGTTTTCGAGCGAGCACTGCGAGCGAGGGACGCGGAAAGTTGTGTCACAATCCAACGGTTTGGCAGATGGGGACATTGAAATATTCGCACCAGCCCGAGGAGCCGGAAGTCTTTATCCTATTGTCTACTGTCAAATGTTTATAGTTTACCAATAGTTTCACATAAATAGTACTATTTCCACATACTACATAGCAATGTCATGTCCGAAATGGCTGACAAAATTAGGTAATAACACGAAATATATGCAAGGCAATATAAGGTATATGTATAGCTTGGAAATTGTGATCGTTGCTCGCTCGCTCCGCTCGCTCGTAAAAATCTAGTCCAACCTCACAACCGATCCGACACGATCGCAAATTTGAAATATGTCGCCACCATATCGAATAATGAACGCAAGATGGATTTGTTTTCGGTTAGGCTTTAGTTTTCGAGCGAGCGCAGCGATCGAGAGACGCGTAATGGTGTGTCACAAACCTACGGTTTGGCAGATGGGGACATTGAAATATTCGCACCAGCCCGAGGAGCCGGAAGTCTTTATCCTATTGTCTACTGTCAAATGTTTATAGTTTACCAATAGTTTCACATAAATAGTACTATTTCCACATACTACATAGCAATGTCATGTCCGAAATGGCTGACAAAATTAGGTAATAACACGAAATATATGCAAGGCAATATAAGGTATATGTATAGCTTGGAAATTGTGATCGTTGCTCGCTCGCTCCGCTCGCTCGTAAAAATCTAGTCCAACCTCACAACCGATCCGACACGATCGCAAATTTGAAATATGTCGCCACCATATCGAATAATGAACGCAAGATGGATTTGTTTTAGGTTAGGCTTTAGTTTTCGAGCGAGCGCAGCGATCGAGAGACGCGTAATGGTGTGTCACAAACCAACGGTTTGGCAGATGGGGACATTGAAATATTCGCACCAGCCCGAGGAGCCGGAAGTCTTTATCCTATTGCCTACTGACAAATGTTTACAGTTTACCAATAGTTTCACATAAATAGTACTATTTCCACATAGTACAGTGCAATGTGATGTCCGAAGTGGCTGACAAAATTAGGTACTAACACGAAATATGTGCAAGGCAGTATAAGGTATATGCATAGCTTGGAAATTGTGATCGCTGCTCGCTCGCTCCGCTCGCTCGTAAAAATCTAGTCCAACCTCACAACCGATCCGACACTTTCGCAAATTTGAAATATGTCGCCACAATATCGAATAATGAACGCAAGATGGATTGGTTATAGGTTAGGCTATAGCTTTCGAGCGAGCGCAGCGATCGAGAGACGCGTAATGGTGTGTCACAAACCAACGGTTTGGCACATGGGGACATTGAAATATTCGCACCAGCCCGGAAGTCTTTATGCTATTGCCTACTGACAAATGTTTACAGTTTACCAATAGTTTCACATAAGTAGTACTATTTGCACATAGCAAAGTGCAATGTGATGTCAGAAATGACTGACAAAATTAGGTAATAACACGAAATATATGCAAGGCAATATAAGGTATATGTATAGCTTGGAAATTGTGATCGTTGCTCGCTCGCTCCGCTCGCTCGTAAAGATTTAGTCCAACCTCTTATCCGATCCGACACGTTCGCAAATTTGAAATAAGTCGCCACCATATTGAATAATGAACGCAAGATGGATTTGTTTTAGGTTAGGCTTTAGTTTTCGAGCGAGCGCAGCGAGCGAGGGACGCGTAAAGGTGTATCACAAACCAACGGTTTGGCACATACGGACATTGAAATATTCGCACCAGCCCGAGGAGCCAGAAGTCTTTATCGAATTGCCTACTGACAAATGTTTACAGTTTACCAATAGTTTCACATAAATAGTACTATTTGCACATAGTAAAGTGCAATGTGATGTCAGAAATGGCTGACAAAATTAGGTAATAACACGAAATATATGCAAGGCAATATAAGGTATATCTATAGCTTGGAAATTGTGATCGTTGCTCGCTCGCTCCGCTCGCTCGTAAAGATTTAGTCCAACCTCTTATCCGATCCGACACGTTCGCAAATTTGAAATAAGTCGCCACCATATTGAATAATGAACGCAAGATGGATTTGTTTTAGGTTAGGCTTTAGATTTCGAGCGAGCGCAGCGAGCGAGGGACGCGTAAAGGTGTATCACAAACCAACGGTTTGGCACATACGGACATTGAAATATTCGCACCAGCCCGAGGAGCCAGAAGTCTTTATCGAATTGCCTACTGACAAACGTTTACAGTTAACCAATAGTTTCACATAAATAGTACTATTTGCACGTAGTAAAGTGCAATGTGATGTCAGAAATGGCTGACAAAATTAGGTAATAACACGAAATATATGCAAGGCAATATAAGGTATATGTATAGCTTGGTAATTGTGATCGTTGCTCGCTCGCTCCGCTCGCTCGTAAATATTTAGTCCATCCTCACACCCGATCCGACACGTTCGCAAATTCGAAATATGTCGCCGCCAAATCGAATAATGAACGCAAGATGGATTGGTATTAGGTTAGGCTATAGTTTTCGAGCGAGCACGGCGAGCGAGGGACGCGGAAAGTTGTGTCACAATCCAACGGTATGGCACATGGGGACATTGAAATATTCGCACCAGCCCGAGGAGCCGGAAGTCTCTATCCTATTGCCCACTGACAAATGTATACAGTTTACCAGTAGTTTCACATAAATAGTACTATTTCCACATAGTACAGTGCAATGTGATGTCCGAAGTGGCTGACAAAATTAGGTACTAACACGAAATATGTGCAAGGCAATATAAGGTATATGTATAGCTTGGAAATTGTGATCGCTGCTCGCTCGCTCCGCTCGCTCGTAAAAATCTAGTCCAACCTCACAACCGATCCGACACTTTCGCAAATTTGAAACATGTCGCCACAATATCGAATAATGAACGCAAGATGGATTGGTTATAGGTTAGGCTATAGCTTTCGAGCGAGCGCAGCGATCGAGAGACGCGTAATGGTGTGTCACAAACCAACGGTTTGGCACATGGGGACATTGAAATATTCGCACCAGCCCGGAAGTCTTTATGCTATTGCCTACTGACAAATGTTTACAGTTTACCAATAGTTTCACATAAGTAGTACTATTTGCACATAGTAAAGTGCAATGTGATGTCAGAAATGGCTGACAAAATTAGGTAATAACACGAAATATATGCAAGGCAATATAAGGTATATGTATAGCTTGGAAGTTGTGACCGTTGCTCGCTCGCTCCGCTCGCTCGTAAAAATTTAGTCCAAGCTCACATCCGATCAGACACGTTCGCAAATTTGAAATAAGTCGCCACCATATCGAATAATGAACGCAAGATGGATTGGTTTTAGGTTAGGCTATAGATTTCGAGCGAGCGCAGCGAGCCAGGGACGCGTAAAGGTGTATCACAAACCAACGGTTAGGCACATACGGACATTGGAATATTCGCACCAGCCCGTGGAGCCAGAAGTCTTTATCGAATTGCCTACTGACAAATGTTTACAGTTTACCAATAGTTTCACATAAATAGTACTATTTGCACATTATAAAGTGCAATGTGATGTCCGAAATGGCTGACAAAATTAGGTACTAACACGAAATATGTGCAAGGCAATTTATGGTATATGTATAGCTTGGAAATTGTGATCGCTTCTCGCTCGCCCCGCTCGCTCGTAAAAATCTAGTCCAACCTCACAACCGATCCGACACGTTCGCAAATTTGAAATATGTCGCCACCATATCGAATAATGAACGCAAGATGGATTGGTTTTAGGTTTGGCTAAAGTTTTCGAGCGTGCACGGCGAGCGAGGGACGCGGAAAGTTGTGTCACAATCCAACGGTTTGGCACATGGGGACATTGAAATATTCGCACCAGCCCGAGGAGCCGGAATTCTTTATCCTATTGTCTACTGACAAATGTTTATAGTTTACCAATAGTTTCACATAAATAGTACTATTTCCACATACTACAGAGCAATGTCATGTCCGAAATGGCTGACAAAATTAGGTAATAACACGAAATATATGCAACGCAATATAAGGTATATGTATAGCTTGGAAATTGTGATCGTTGGTCGCTCGCTCCGCTCGCTCGTAAAAATTTAGTCCAACCTCACAGCCGATCAGACACGTTCGCAAATTTGAAATAAGTCGCCACCATATTGAATAATGAACGCAAGATGGATTTGTTTTAGGTTAGGCTTTAGTTTTCGAGCGAGCGCAGCGAGCGAGGGACGCGTAAAGGTGTATCACAAACCAACGGTTTGGCACATACGGACATTGAAATATTCGCACCACCCCGAGGAGCCAGAAGTCTTTATCGAATTGCCTACTGACAAATGTTTACAGTTTACCAATAGTTTTACATAAGTAGTACCATTTGCACATAGTAAAGTGCAATGTGATGTCAGAAATGGCTGACAAAATTAGGTAATAACACGAAATATATGCAAGGCAATATAAGGTATATGTATAGCTTGGAAGTTGTGACCGTTGCTCGCTCGCTCCGCTCGCTCGTAAAAATTTAGTCCAAGCTCACATCCGATCAGACACGTTCGCAAATTTGAAATAAGTCGCCACCATATCGAATAATGAACGCAAGATGGAGTGGTTTTGGGGTAGGCTATAGTTTTCGAGCGAGCACGGCGAGCGAGGGACGCGGAAAGTTGTGTCACAATCCAACGGTATGGCACATGGGGACATTGAAATATTCGCACCAGCCCGAGGAGCCGGAAGTCTCTATCCTATTGCCCACTGACAAATGTATACAGTTTACCAGTAGTTTCACATAAATAGTACTATTTCCACATAGTACAGTGCAATGTGATGTCCGAAATGGCTGACAAAATTAGGTACTAACACGAAATATGTGCAAGAAAATATAAGGTATATGTATAGCTTGGAAATTGTGATCGCTGCTCGCTCGCTCCGCTCGCTCGTAAAAATCTAGTCCAACCTCACAACCGATCCGACACGTTCGCAAATTTGAAATATGTCCCCACCATATCGAATAATGAACGCAAGATGGATTGGTTATAGGTTAGGCTTTAGCTTTCGAGCGAGAGCAGCGAGCGAGGGACGCGTATAGGTGTATCACAAACCAACGGTTTCGCACATACGGACATTGAAATATTCGCACCACCCCGAGGAGCCAGAAGTATTTATCGAATTGCCTACTGACAAATGTTTACAATTTACCAATAGTTTCACATAAATAGTACTATTTCCACATAGTACAGTGCAATGTGATGTCCGAAATGGCTGACAAAATTAGGTACTAACACGAAATATGTGCAAGAAAATATAAGGTATATGTATAGCTTGGAAATTGTGATCGTTGCTCGCTCGCTCCGCTCGCTCGTAAATATTAAGTCCATCCTCACACCCGATCCGACACGTTCGCAAATTCGAAATATGTCCCCGCCAAATCGAATAATGAACGCAAGATGGATTGGTATTAGGTTAGGCTATAGTTTTCGAGCGAGCACGGCGAGCGAGGGACGCGGAAAGTTGTGTCACAATCCAACGGTATGGCACATGGGGACATTGAAATATTCGCACCAGCCCGGGGAGCCGGAAGTCTCTATCCTATTGCCCACTGACAAATGTATACAGTTTACCCGTAGTTTCACATAAATAGTACTATTTCCACATAGTACAGTGCAATGTGATGTCCGAAGTGCCTGACAAAATTAGGTACCAACACGAAATATGTGCAAGGCAATATAAGGAATATGTATAGCTTGGAAATTGTGATCGCTGCTCGCTCGCTCCGCTCGCTCGTAAATATTTAGTCCATCCTCACACCCGATCCGACACGTTAGCAAATTCGAAATATGTCGCCGCCATATCGAATAATGAACGCAAGATGGATTGGTATTAGGTTAGGCTATAGTTTTCGAGCGAGCACGGCGAGCGAGCGACGCGGGAAGTTGTGTCACAATCCAACGGTATGGCACATGGGGACATTGAAATATTCGCACCAGCCCGTGGAGCCGGAAGCCTCTATCCTATTGCCCAGTGACAAATGTTTACAGTTTACCAATAGTTTCACATAAGTAGTACTATTTGCACATAGTAAAGTGCAATGTGATGTCAGAAATGGCTGACAAAATTAGGTAATAACACGAAATATATGCAAGGCAATATAAGGTATATGTATAGCTTGGAAATTGTGATCGTTGCTCGCTCGCTCCGCTCGCTCGTAAAAATCTAGTCCAACCTCACAACCGATCCGACACGATCGCAAATTTGAAATATGTCGCCACCATATCGAATAATGAACGCAAGATGGATTTGTTTTAGGTTAGGCTTTAGTTTTCGAGCGAGCGCAGCGATCGAGAGACGCGTAATGGTGTCTCACAAACCAACGGTTTGGCAGATGGGGACATTGAAATATTCGCACCAGCCCGAGGAGCCGGAAGTCTTTATCCTATTGCCTACTGACAAATGTTTACAGTTTACCAATAGTTCCACATAAGTAGTACTATTTGCACATAGTAAAGTGCAATGTGATGTCAGACATGGCTGACAAAATTAGGTAATAACACGAAATATATGCAAGGCAATATAAGGTATATGTATAGCTTGGAAATTGTGATCGTTGCTCGCTCGCTCCGCTCGCTCGTAAAGATTTAGTCCAACCTCACATCCGATCCAACACGTTCGCAAATTTGAAATATGTCGCCGCCATAACGAATAATGAACGCAAGATGGATTGGTATTAGGTTAGGCTATAGTTTTCGAGCGAGCACGGCGAGCGAGGGACGCGGAAAGTTGTGTCACAATCCAACGGTATGACACATGGGGACATTGAAATATTCGCACCAGCCCGAGGAGCCGGAAGTCTCTATCCTATTGCCCACTGACAAATGTATACAGATTACCAGTAGTTTCACATAAATAGTACTATTTCCACATAGTACAGTGCAATGTGATGTCCGAAATGGCTGACAAAATTAGGTAATAACACGAAATATATGCAAGGCAATATAAGGTATATGTATAGCTTGGAAATTGTGATCGTTGCTCGCTCGCTCCGCTCGCTCGTAAATATTTAGTCCATCCTCACACCCGATCCGACACGTTAGCAAATTCGAAATATGTCGCCGCCATATCGAATAATGAACGCAAGATGGATTGGTATTAGGTTAGGCTATAGTTTTCGAGCGAGCACGGCGAGCGAGCGACGCGGGAAGTTGTGTCACAATCCAACGGTATGGCACATGGGGACATTGAAATATTCGCACCAGCCCGTGGAGCCGGAAGCCTCTATCCTATTGCCCAGTGACAAATGTATACAGTTTACCAGTAGTTTCACATAAATAGTACTATTTCCACATAGTACAGTGCAATGTGATGTCCGAAATGGCTGACAAAATTAGGTACTAACACGAAATATGTGCAAGGCATTATAAGGAATATGTATAGCTTGGAAATTGTGATAGCTGCTCGCTCGCTCCGCTCGCTCGTAAAAATCTAGTCCAACCTCACAACCGATCCGACACGTTCGCAAATTTGAAATATGTCGCCACCATATCGAATAATGAACGCAAGATGGATTGGTATTAGGTTAGGCTATAGTTTCCGAGCGAGCGCAGCGATCGAGAGACGCGTAATGGTGTGTCACAAACCAACGGTTTGGCAGATGGGGACATTGAAATATTCGCACCAGCCCGAGGAGCCGGAAGTCTTTATGCTATTGCCTACTGACAAATGTTTACAGTTTACCAATAGTTTCACATAAGTAGTACTTTTTGCACATAGTAAAGTGCAATGTGATGTCCGAAATGGCTGACAAAATTAGGTACTAACACGAAATATGTGCAAGGCAATATAAGGTATATGTATAGCTTGGAAATTGTGATCGCTGCACGCTCGCTCCGCTCGCTCGTAAAAATCTAGTCCAACCTCACAACCGATCCGACACGTTCGCAAATTTGAAATATGTCGCCACCATATCGAATAATGAACGCAAGATGGATTGGTTATAGGTTAGGCTATAGCTTTCGAGCGAGCGCAGCGATCGAGAGACGCGTAATGGTGTATCACAAACCAACGGTTTGGCAGATGCGGACATTGAAATATTCGCACCAGCCCGAGGAGCCGGAAGTCTTTATGCTATTGCCTACTGACAAATGTTTACAGTTTACCAATAGTTTCACATAAGTAGTACTATTTGCACATAGTAAAGTGCAATGCGATGTTAGAAATGGCTGACAAAATTAGGTAATAACACGAAATATATGCAAGGCAATATAAGGTATATGTATAGCTTGGAAATTGTGATCGTTGCTCGCTCGCTCCGCTCGCTCGTAAAAATCTAGTCCAACCTCACAACCGATCCGACACGATCGCAAATTTGAAATAAGTCGCCACAATGTCGAATGACTAACGCAACAGGGATTGGTTTTAGTTTAGGCTATAGTTTTCGAGCGAGCACTGCGAGGGAGGGACGCGAAAAGTTGTGTCACAATCCAACGGTTTGGCAGACGGGGACATTGAAATATTCGCACCAGCCCGAGGAGCCGGAAGTCTTTATCCTATTGTCTACTGTCAAATGTTTATAGTTTACCAATAGTTTCACATAAATAGTACTATTTCCACATACTACATAGCAATGTCATGTCCGAAATGGCTGACAAAATTAGGTAATAACACGAAATATATGCAAGGCAATATAAGGTATATGTATAGCTTGGTAATTGTGATCGTTGCTCGCTCGCTCCGCCCGCTCGTAAATACTTAGTCCATCCTCACACCCGATCCGACACGTTCGCAAATTCGAAATATGTCGCCGCCAAATCGAATAATGAACGCAAGATGGATTGGTATTAGGTTAGGCTATAGTTTTCGAGCGAGCACGGCGAGCGAGGGACGCGGAAAGTTGTGTCACAATCCAACGGTATGGCACATGGGGACATTGAAATATTCGCACCAGCCCGAGGAGCCGGAAGTCTCTATCCTATTGCCCACTGACAAATGTATACAGTTTACCAGTAGTTTCACATAAATAGTACTATTTCCACATAGTACAGTGCAATGTGATGTCCGAAGTGGCTGACAAAATTAGGTACTAACACGAAATATGTGCAAGGCAGTATAAGGTATATGTATAGCTTGGAAATTGTGATCGCTGCTCGCTCGCTCCGCTCGCTCGTAAAAATCTAGTCCAACCTCACAACCGATCCGACACTTTCGCAAATTTGAAATATGTCGCCACAATATCGAATAATGAACGCAAGATGGATTGGTTTTAGGTTAGGCTAAAGTTTTCGAGCGTGCACGGCGAGCGAGGGACGCGGAAAGTTGTGTCACAATCCAACGGTTTGGCACATGGGTACATTGAAATATTCGCACCAGCCCGAGGAGCCGGAAGTCTTTATGCTATTGCCTACTGACAAATGGTTACAGTTTACCAATAGTTTCACGTAAGTAGTACTATTTGCACATAGTAAAGTGCAATGCGATGTCAGAAATGGCTGACAAAATTAGGTAATAACACGAAATATATGCAAGGCAATATAAGGTATATGTATAGCTTGGAAATTGTGACCGTTGCTCGCTCGCTCCGCTCGCTCGTAAAAATCTAGTCCAACCTCACAACCGATCCGACACGATCGCAAATTTGAAATATGTCGCCACCATATCGAATAATGAACGCAAGATGGATTTGTTTTAGGTTAGGCTATAGCTTTCGAGCGAGCGCAGCGATCGAGAGACGCGTAATGGTGTGTCACAAACCAACGGTTTGGCACATGGGGACATTGAAATATTCGCACCAGCCCGGAAGTCTTTATGCTATTGCCTACTGACAAATGTTTACAGTATACCAATAGTTTCACATAAGTAGTACTATTTGCACATAGTAAAGTGCAATGTGATGTCAGAAATGGCTGACAAAATTAGGTAATAACACGAAATATATGCAAGGCAATATAAGGTATATGTATAGCTTGGAAATTGTGATCGTTGCTCGCTCGCTCCGCTCGCTCGTAAAGATTTAGTCCAACCTCACATCCGATCCGACACATTCGCAAATTTGAAATATGTCTCCGCCATATCGAATAATGAACGCAAGATGGATTGGTATTAGGTTAGGCTATAGTTTCCGAGCGAGCACGGCGAGCGAGGGACGCGGAAAGTTGTGTCACAATCCAACGGTATGGCACATGGGGACATTGAAATATTCGCACCAGCCCGAGGAGCCGGAAGTCTTTATCGCATTGCCTACTGACAAATGTTTACAGTTTACCAATAGTTTCACATAAGTAGTACTATTTGCACATAGTAAAGTGCAATGTGATGTCAGAAATGGCTGACAATGTTAGGTAATAACACGAAATATATGCAAGGGAATATAAGGTATATGTATAGCTTGGAAATTGTGATCGTTGCTCGCTCGCTCCGCTCGCTCGTAAAGATTTAGTCCAACCTCACATCCGATCCGACACGTTCGCAAATTTGAAATAAGTCGCCACCATATCGAATAATGAACGCAAGATGAATTGGTTTTAGGTTAGGCTAATGTTTTCGAGCGTGCACGGCGAGCGAGGGACGCGGAAAGTTGTGTCACAATCCAACGGTTTGGCACATGGGTACATTGAAATATTCGCACCAGCCCGAGGAGCCGGAAGTCTTTATCCTATTGCCCACTGACAAATGTTTACAGTTTACCAATAGTTTCACATAAATGGTACTATTTGCACATAGTAAAGTGCAATGTGATGTCAGAAATGGCTGACAAAATTAGGTAATAACACGAAATATATGCAAGGCAATATAAGGTATATGTATAGCTTGGTAATTGTGATCGTTGCTCGCTCGCTCCGCTCGCTCGTAAAAATCTAGTCCAACCTCACAACCGATCCGACACGATCGCAAATTTGAAATATGTCGCCACCATATCGAATAATGAACGCAAGATGGATTTGTTTTAGGTTAGGCTTTAGTTTTCGAGCGAGCGCAGCGATCGAGAGACGCGTAATGGTGTGTCACAAACCAACGGTTTGGCAGATGGGGACATTGAAATATTCGCACCAGCCCGAGGAGCCGGAAGTCTTTATCCTATTGCCTACTGACAAATGTTTACAGTTTACCAATAGTTTCACATAAGTAGTACTATTTGCACATAGTAAAGTGCAATGTGATGTCAGACATGGCTGACAAAATTAGGTAATAACACGAAATATATGCAAGGCAATATAAGGTATATGTATAGCTTGGAAATTGTGATCGTTGCTCGCTCGCTCCGCTCGCTCGTAAAAATCTAGTCCAACCTCACAACCGATCCGACACGATCGCAAATTTGAAATAAGTCGCCACAATGTCGAATGACTAACGCAACAGGGATTGGTTTTAGTTTAGGCTATAGTTTTCGAGCAAGCACTGCGAGGGAGGGACGCGAAAAGTTGTGTCACAATCCAACGGTTTGGCAGACGGGGCCATTGAAATATTCGCACCAGCCCGAGGAGCCGGAAGTCTTTATCCTATTGTCTACTGTCAAATGTTTATAGTTTACCAATAGTTTCACATAAGTAGTACTATTTGCACATAGTAAAGTGCAATGCGATGTCAGAAATGGCTGACAAAATTAGGTAATAACACGAAATATATGCAAGGCAATATAAGGTATATGTATAGCTTGGAAATTGTGACCGTTGCTCGCTCGCTCCGCTCGCTCGTAAAAATCTAGTCCAACCTCACAACCGATCCGACACGATCGCAAATTTGAAATATGTCGCCACCATATCGAATAATGAACGCAAGATGGATTTGTTTTAGGTTAGGCTATAGCTTTCGAGCGAGCGCAGCGATCGAGAGACGCGTAATGGTGTGTCACAAACCAACGGTTTGGCACATGGGGACATTGAAATATTCGCACCAGCCCGGAAGTATTTATGCTATTGCCTACTGACAAATGTTTACAGTATACCAATAGTTTCACATAAGTAGTACTATTTGCACATAGTAAAGTGCAATGTGATGTCAGAAATGGCTGACAAAATTAGGTAATAACACGAAATATATGCAAGGCAATATAAGGTATAAGTATAGCTTGGAAATTGTGATCGTTGCTCGCTCGCTCCGCTCGCTCGTAAAGATTTAGTCCAACCTCACATCCGATCCGACACATTCGCAAATTTGAAATATGTCTCCGCCATATCGAATAATGAACGCAAGATGGATTGGTATTAGGTTAGGCTATAGTTTCCGAGCGAGCACGGCGAGCGAGGGACGCGGAAAGTTGTGTCACAATCCAACGGTATGGCACATGGGGACATTGAAATATTCGCACCAGCCCGAGGAGCCGGAAGTCTTTATCGAATTGCCTACTGACAAATGTTTACAGTTTACCAATAGTTTCACATAAGTAGTACTATTTGCACATAGTAAAGTGCAATGTGATGTCAGAAATGGCTGACAATGTTAGGTAATAACACGAAATATATGCAAGGCAATATAAGGTATATGTATAGCTTGGAAATTGTGATCGTTGTTCGCTCGCTCCGCTCGCTCGTAAAGATTTAGTCCAACCTCACATCCGATCCGACACGTTCGCAAATTTGAAATAAGTCGCCACCATATCGAATAATGAACGCAAGATGAATTGGTTTTAGGTTAGGCTAAAGTTTTCGAGCGTGCACGGCGAGCGAGGGACGCGGAAAGTTGTGTCACAATCCAACGGTTTGGCACATGGGTACATTGAAATATTCGCACGAGCCCGAGGAGCCGGAAGTCTTTATCCTATTGCCCACTGACAAATGTTTACAGTTTACCAATAGTTTCACATAAATAGTACTATTTGCACATAGTAAAGTGCAATGTGATGTCAGAAATGGCTGACAAAATTAGGTAATAACACGAAATATATGCAAGGCAATATAAGGTATATGTATAGCTTGGTAATTGTGATCGTTGCTCGCTCGCTCCGCTCGCTCGTAAATATTTAGTCCATCCTCACACCCGATCCGACACGTTCGCAAATTCGAAATATGTCGCCGCCAAATCGAATAATGAACGCAAGATGAATTGGTATTAGGTTAGGCTATAGTTTTCGAGCGAGCACGGCGAGCGAGGGACGCGGAAAGTTGTGTCACAATCCAACGGTATGGCACATGGGGACATTGAAATATTCGCACCAGCCCGAGGAGCCGGAAGTCTCTATCCTATTGCCCACTGACAAATGTATACAGTTTACCAGTAGTTTCACATAAATAGTACTATTTCCACATAGTACAGTGCAATGTGATGTCCGAAGTGGCTGACAAAATTAGGTACTAACACGAAATATGTGCAAGGCAGTATAAGGTATATGTATAGCTTGGAAATTGTGATCGCTGCTCGCTCGCTCCGCTCGCTCGTAAAAATCTAGTCCAACCTCACAACCGATCCGACACTTTCGCAAATTTGAAATATGTCGCCACAATATCGAATAATGAACGCAAGATGGATTGGTTTTAGGTTAGGCTAAAGTTTTCGAGCGTGCACGGCGAGCGAGGGACGCGGAAAGTTGTGTCACAATCCAACGGTTTGGCACATGGGTACATTGAAATATTCGCACCAGCCCGAGGAGCCGGAAGTCTTTATGCTATTGCCTACTGACAAATGGTTACAGTTTACCAATAGTTTCACGTAAGTAGTACTATTTGCACATAGTAAAGTGCAATGCGATGTCAGAAATGGCTGACAAAATTAGGTAATAACACGAAATATATGCAAGGCAATATAAGGTATATGTATAGCTTGGAAATTGTGACCGTTGCTCGCTCGCTCCGCTCGCTCGTAAAAATCTAGTCCAACCTCACAACCGATCCGACACGATCGCAAATTTGAAATATGTCGCCACCATATCGAATAATGAACGCAAGATGGATTTGTTTTAGGTTAGGCTATAGCTTTCGAGCGAGCGCAGCGATCGAGAGACGCGTAATGGTGTGTCACAAACCAACGGTTTGGCACATGGGGACATTGAAATATTCGCACCAGCCCGGAAGTCTTTATGCTATTGCCTACTGACAAATGTTTACAGTATACCAATAGTTTCACATAAGTAGTACTAATTGCACATAGTAAAGTGCAATGTGATGTCAGAAATGGCTGACAAAATTAGGTAATAACACGAAATATATGCAAGGCAATATAAGGTATATGTATAGCTTGGAAATTGTGATCGTTGCTCGCTCGCTCCGCTCGCTCGTAAAGATTTAGTCCAACCTCACATCCGATCCGACACATTCGCAAATTTGAAATATGTCTCCGCCATATCGAATAATGAACGCAAGATGGATTGGTATTAGGTTAGGCTATAGTTTCCGAGCGAGCACGGCGAGCGAGGGACGCGGAAAGTTGTGTCACAATCCAACGGTATGGCACATGGGGACATTGAAATATTCGCACCAGCCCGAGGAGCCGGAAGTCTTTATCGCATTGCCTACTGACAAATGTTTACAGTTTACCAATAGTTTCACATAAGTAGTACTATTTGCACATAGTAAAGTGCAATGTGATGTCAGAAATGGCTGACAATGTTAGGTAATAACACGAAATATATGCAAGGGAATATAAGGTATATGTATAGCTTGGAAATTGTGATCGTTGCTCGCTCGCTCCGCTCGCTCGTAAAGATTTAGTCCAACCTCACATCCGATCCGACACGTTCGCAAATTTGAAATAAGTCGCCACCATATCGAATAATGAACGCAAGATGAATTGGTTTTAGGTTAGGCTAATGTTTTCGAGCGTGCACGGCGAGCGAGGGACGCGGAAAGTTGTGTCACAATCCAACGGTTTGGCACATGGGTACATTGAAATATTCGCACCAGCCCGAGGAGCCGGAAGTCTTTATCCTATTGCCCACTGACAAATGTTTACAGTTTACCAATAGTTTCACATAAATGGTACTATTTGCACATAGTAAAGTGCAATGTGATGTCAGAAATGGCTGACAAAATTAGGTAATAACACGAAATATATGCAAGGCAATATAAGGTATATGTATAGCTTGGTAATTGTGATCGTTGCTCGCTCGCTCCGCTCGCTCGTAAAAATCTAGTCCAACCTCACAACCGATCCGACACGATCGCAAATTTGAAATATGTCGCCACCATATCGAATAATGAACGCAAGATGGATTTGTTTTAGGTTAGGCTTTAGTTTTCGAGCGAGCGCAGCGATCGAGAGACGCGTAATGGTGTGTCACAAACCAACGGTTTGGCAGATGGGGACATTGAAATATTCGCACCAGCCCGAGGAGCCGGAAGTCTTTATCCTATTGCCTACTGACAAATGTTTACAGTTTACCAATAGTTTCACATAAGTAGTACTATTTGCACATAGTAAAGTGCAATGTGATGTCAGACATGGCTGACAAAATTAGGTAATAACACGAAATATATGCAAGGCAATATAAGGTATATGTATAGCTTGGAAATTGTGATCGTTGCTCGCTCGCTCCGCTCGCTCGTAAAAATCTAGTCCAACCTCACAACCGATCCGACACGATCGCAAATTTGAAATAAGTCGCCACAATGTCGAATGACTAACGCAACAGGGATTGGTTTTAGTTTAGGCTATAGTTTTCGAGCAAGCACTGCGAGGGAGGGACGCGAAAAGTTGTGTCACAATCCAACGGTTTGGCAGACGGGGCCATTGAAATATTCGCACCAGCCCGAGGAGCCGGAAGTCTTTATCCTATTGTCTACTGTCAAATGTTTATAGTTTACCAATAGTTTCACATAAGTAGTACTATTTGCACATAGTAAAGTGCAATGCGATGTCAGAAATGGCTGACAAAATTAGGTAATAACACGAAATATATGCAAGGCAATATAAGGTATATGTATAGCTTGGAAATTGTGACCGTTGCTCGCTCGCTCCGCTCGCTCGTAAAAATCTAGTCCAACCTCACAACCGATCCGACACGATCGCAAATTTGAAATATGTCGCCACCATATCGAATAATGAACGCAAGATGGATTTGTTTTAGGTTAGGCTATAGCTTTCGAGCGAGCGCAGCGATCGAGAGACGCGTAATGGTGTGTCACAAACCAACGGTTTGGCACATGGGGACATTGAAATATTCGCACCAGCCCGGAAGTATTTATGCTATTGCCTACTGACAAATGTTTACAGTATACCAATAGTTTCACATAAGTAGTACTATTTGCACATAGTAAAGTGCAATGTGATGTCAGAAATGGCTGACAAAATTAGGTAATAACACGAAATATATGCAAGGCAATATAAGGTATAAGTATAGCTTGGAAATTGTGATCGTTGCTCGCTCGCTCCGCTCGCTCGTAAAGATTTAGTCCAACCTCACATCCGATCCGACACATTCGCAAATTTGAAATATGTCTCCGCCATATCGAATAATGAACGCAAGATGGATTGGTATTAGGTTAGGCTATAGTTTCCGAGCGAGCACGGCGAGCGAGGGACGCGGAAAGTTGTGTCACAATCCAACGGTATGGCACATGGGGACATTGAAATATTCGCACCAGCCCGAGGAGCCGGAAGTCTTTATCGAATTGCCTACTGACAAATGTTTACAGTTTACCAATAGTTTCACATAAGTAGTACTATTTGCACATAGTAAAGTGCAATGTGATGTCAGAAATGGCTGACAATGTTAGGTAATAACACGAAATATATGCAAGGCAATATAAGGTATATGTATAGCTTGGAAATTGTGATCGTTGCTCGCTCGCTCCGCTCGCTCGTAAAGATTTAGTCCAACCTCACATCCGATCCGACACGTTCGCAAATTTGAAATAAGTCGCCACCATATCGAATAATGAACGCAAGATGAATTGGTTTTAGGTTAGGCTAATGTTTTCGAGCGTGCACGGCGAGCGAGGGACGCGGAAAGTTGTGTCACAATCCAACGGTTCGGCAAATGGGTACATTGAAATATTCGCACCAGCCCGAGGAGCCGGAAGTCTTTATCCTATTGCCCACTGACAAATGTTTACAGTTTACCAATAGTTTCACATAAATAGTACTATTTGCACATAGTAAAGTGCAATGTGATGTCAGAAATGGTTGACAAAATTAGGTAATAACACGAAATATATGCAAGGCAATATAAGGTATATGTATAGCTTGGTAATTGTGATCGTTGCTCGCTCGCTCCGCTCGCTCGTAAATATTTAGTCCATCCTCACACCCGATCCGACACGTTCGCAAATTCGAAATATGTCGCCGCCAAATCGAATAATGAACGCAAGATGAATTGGTATTAGGTTAGGCTATAGTTTTCGAGCGAGCACGGCGAGCGAGGGACGCGGAAAGTTGTGTCACAATCCAACGGTATGGCACATGGGGACATTGAAATATTCGCACCAGCCCGAGGAGCCGGAAGTCTCTATCCTATTGCCCACTGAAAAATGTATACAGTTTACCAGTAGTTTCACATAAATAGTACTATTTCCACATAGTACAGTGCAATGTGATGTCCGAAGTGGCTGACAAAATTAGGTACTAACACGAAATATGTGCAAGGCAATATAAGGTATATGTATAGCTTGGAAATTGTGATCGCTGCTCGCTTGCTCCGCTCGCTCGTAAAAATCTAGTCCAACCTCACAACCGATCCGACACTTTCGCAAATTTGAAATATGTCGCCACAATATCGAATAATGAACGCAAGATGGATCGGTTATAGGTTAGGCTATAGCTTTCGAGCGAGCGCAGCGATCGAGAGACGCGTAATGGTGTGTCACAAACCAACGGTTTGGCACATGGGGACATTGAAATATTAGCACCAGCCCGGAAGTCTTTATGCTATTGCCTACTGACAAATGTTTACAGTTTACCAATAGTTTCACATAAGTAGTACTATTTGCACATAGTAAAGTGCAATGTGATGTCAGAAATGGCTGACAAAATTAGGTAATAACACGAAATATATGCAATGCAATATAAGGTATTTGTATAGCTTGGAAATTGTGATCGTTGCTCGCTCGCTCCGCTCGCTCGTAAAGATTTAGTCCAACCTCTTATCCGATCCGACACGTTCGCAAATTTGAAATAAGTCGCCACAATGTCGAATGACTAACGCAACAGGGATTGGTTTTAGTTTAGGCTATAGTTTCCGAGCGAGCACGGCGAGCGAGGGACGCGGAAAGTTGTGTCACAATCCAACGGTATGGCACATGGGGACATTGAAATATTCGCACCAGCCCGAGGAGCCGGAAGTCTTTATCGAATTGCCTACTGACAAATGTTTACAGTTTACCAATAGTTTCACATAAGTAGTACTATTTGCACATAGTAAAGTGCAATGTGATGTCAGAAATGGCTGACAATGTTAGGTAATAACACGAAATATATGCAAGGCAATATAAGGTATATGTATAGCTTGGAAATTGTGATCGTTGTTCGCTCGCTCCGCTCGCTCGTAAAGATTTAGTCCAACCTCACATCCGATCCGACACGTTCGCAAATTTGAAATAAGTCGCCACCATATCGAATAATGAACGCAAGATGAATTGGTTTTAGGTTAGGCTAAAGTTTTCGAGCGTGCACGGCGAGCGAGGGACGCGGAAAGTTGTGTCACAATCCAACGGTTTGGCACATGGGTACATTGAAATATTCGCACGAGCCCGAGGAGCCGGAAGTCTTTATCCTATTGCCCACTGACAAATGTTTACAGTTTACCAATAGTTTCACATAAATAGTACTATTTGCACATAGTAAAGTGCAATGTGATGTCAGAAATGGCTGACAAAATTAGGTAATAACACGAAATATATGCAAGGCAATATAAGGTATATGTATAGCTTGGTAATTGTGATCGTTGCTCGCTCGCTCCGCTCGCTCGTAAATATTAAGTCCATCCTCACACCCGATCCGACACGTTCGCAAATTCGAAATATGTCGCCGCCAAATCGAATAATGAACGCAAGATGGATTGGTTATAGGTTAGGCTATAGCTGTCGAGCGAGCGCAGCGATCGAGAGACGCGTAATGGTGTGTCACAAACCAACGGTTTGGCACATGGGGACATTGAAATATTCGCACCAGCCCGAGGAGCCGGAAGTCTTTATCCTATTGCCTACTGACAAATGTTTACAGTTTACCAATAGTTTCACATAAATAGTACTATTTCCACATACTGCAGAGCAATGTGATGTCCGAAATGGCTGACAAAATTAGGTACTAACACGAAATATGTGCAAGGCAATATAAGGTATATGTATAGCTTGGAAATTGTGATCGCTGCTCGCTCGCTCCGCTCGCTCGTAAAAATTTAGTCCAACCTCACATCCGATCAGACACGTTCGCAAATTTGAAATAAGTCGCCACCATATCGAATAATGAACGCAAGATGGATTCGTTTTAGGTTAGGCTATAGTTTTCGAGCGAGCGCAGCCAGCGAGGGACGCGTAAAGGTGTATCACAAACCAACGGTTAGGCACATACGGACATTGGAATATTCGCACCAGCCCGAGGAGCAAGAAGTCTTTATCGAATTGCCTACTGACAAATGTTTACAGTTTACCAATAGTTTCACATAAGTAGTACTATTTGCACATAGTAAGGTTCAATGTGATGTCCGAAATGGCTGACAAAATTAGGTACTAACACGAAATATGTGCAAGAAAATATAAGGTATATGTATAGCTTGGAAATTGTGATCGCTGCTCGCTCGCTCCGCTCGCTCGTAAAAATCTAGTCCAACCTCACAGCCGATCCGACACGTTCGCAAATTTGAAATATGTCCCCACCATATCGAATAATGAACGCAAGATGGATTGGTTATAGGTTAGGCTTTAGCTTTCGAGCGAGCGCAGCGAGCGAGGGACGCGTATAGGTGTATCACAAACCAACGGTATGGCACATGGGGACATTGAAATATTCGCACCACCCCGAGGAGCCAGAAGTCTTTATGCTATTGCCTACTGACAAATGTTTACAGTTTACCAATAGTTTCACATAAGTAGTACTATTTGCACATAGTAAAGTGCAATGTGATGTCAGAAATGGCTGACAATGTTAGGTAATAACACGAAATATATGCAAGGCAATATAAGGTATATGTATAGCTTGGAAATTGTGATCGTTGTTCGCTCGCTCCGCTCGCTCGTAAAGATTTAGTCCAACCTCACATCCGATCCGACACGTTCGCAAATTTGAAATAAGTCGCCACCATATCGAATAATGAACGCAAGATGAATTGGTTTTAGGTTAGGCTAAAGTTTTCGAGCGTGCACGGCGAGCGAGGGACGCGGAAAGTTGTGTCACAATACAACGGTTTGGCACATGGGTACATTGAAATATTCGCACGAGCCCGAGGAGCCGGAAGTCTTTATCCTATTGCCCACTGACAAATGTTTACAGTTTACCAATAGTTTCACATAAATAGTACTATTTGCACATAGTAAAGTGCAATGTGATGTCAGAAATGGCTGACAAAATTAGGTAATAACACGAAATATATGCAAGGCAATATAAGGTATATGTATAGCTTGGTAATTGTGATCGTTGCTCGCTCGCTCCGCTCGCTCGTAAATATTTAGTCCATCCTCACACCCGATCCGACACGTTCGCAAATTCGAAATATGTCGCCGCCAAATCGAATAATGAACGCAAGATGAATTGGTATTAGGTTAGGCTATAGTTTTCGAGCGAGCACGGCGAGCGAGGGACGCGGAAAGTTGTGTCACAATCCAACGGTATGGCACATGGGGACATTGAAATATTCGCACCAGCCCGAGGAGCCGGAAGTCTCTATCCTATTGCCCACTGACGAATGTATACAGTTTACCAGTAGTTTCACATAAATAGTACTATTTCCACATAGTACAGTGCAATGTGATGTCCGAAGTGGCTGACAAAATTAGGTACTAACACGAAATATGTGCAAGGCAATATAAGGTATATGTATAGCTTGGAAATTGTGATCGCTGCTCGCTCGCTCCGCTCGCTCGTAAAAATCTAGTCCAACCTCACAACCGATCCGACACTTTCGCAAATTTGAAATATGTCGCCACAATATCGAATAATGAACGCAAGATGGATTGGTTATAGGTTAGGCTATAGCTGTCGAGCGAGCGCAGCGATCGAGAGACGCGTAATGGTGTGTCACAAACCAACGGTTTGGCACATGGGGACATTGAAATATTCGCACCAGCCCGAGGAGCCGGAAGTCTTTATCCTATTGCCTACTGACAAATGTTTACAGTTTACCAATAGTTTCACATAAATAGTACTATTTCCACATACTGCAGAGCAATGTGATGTCCGAAATGGCTGACAAAATTAGGTACTAACACGAAATATGTGCAAGGCAATATAAGGTATATGTATAGCTTGGAAATTGTGATCGCTGCTCGCTCGCTCCGCTCGCTCGTAAAAATTTAGTCCAACCTCACATCCGATCAGACACGTTCGCAAATTTGAAATAAGTCGCCACCATATCGAATAATGAACGCAAGATGGATTCGTTTTAGGTTAGGCTATAGTTTTCGAGCGAGCGCAGCCAGCGAGGGACGCGTAAAGGTGTATCACAAACCAACGGTTAGGCACATACGGACATTGGAATATTCGCACCAGCCCGAGGAGCAAGAAGTCTTTATCGAATTGCCTACTGACAAATGTTTACAGTTTACCAATAGTTTCACATAAGTAGTGCTATTTGCACATAGTAAGGTTCAATGTGATGTCAGAAATGGCTGACAATATTAGGTAATAACACGAAATATATGCAAGGCAATATAAGGTATATGTATAGCTTGGAAATTGTGATCGTTGCTCGCTCGCTCCGCTCGCTCGTAAAGATTTAGTCCAACCTCACATCCGATCCGACACGTTCGCAAATTTGAAATATGTCTCCGCCATATCGAATAATGAACGCAAGATGGATTGGTATTAGGTTAGGCTATAGTTTTCGAGCGAGCACGGCGAGCGAGGGACGCGGAAAGTTGTGTCACAATCCAACGGTATGGCACATGGGGACATTGAAATATTCGCACCAGCCCGAGGAGCCGGAAGTCTCCATCCTATTGCCCACTGACAAATGTATACAGTTTACCAGTAGTTTCACATAAATAGTACTATTTCCTCATAGTACAGTGCAATGTGATGTCCGAAATGGCTGACAAAATTAGGTACTAACACGAAATATGTGCAAGAAAATATAAGGTATATGTATAGCTTGGAAATTGTGATCGCTGCTCGCTCGCTCCGCTCGCTCGTAAAAATCTAGTCCAACCTCACAGCCGATCCGACACGTTCGCAAATTTGAAATATGTCCCCACCATATCGAATAATGAACGCAAGATGGATTGGTTATAGGTTAGGCTTTAGCTTTCGAGCGAGCGCAGCGAGCGAGGGACGCGTATAGGTGTATCACAAACCAACGGTATGGCACATGGGGACATTGAAATATTCGCACCACCCCGAGGAGCCAGAAGTCTTTATCGAATTGCCTACTGACAAATGTTTACAATTAACCAATAGTTTCACATAAGTAGTACTATTTGCACATAGTAAAGTGCAATGTGATGTCAGAAATGCCTGACAAAATTAGGTAATAACACGAAATATATGCAAGGCAATATAAGGTATATGTATAGCTTGGAAATTGTGATCGTTGCTCGCTCGCTCCGCTCGCTCGTAAAGATTTAGTCCAACCTCACATCCGATCCGACACGTTCGCAAATTTGAAATAAGTCGCCACCATATCGAATAATGAATGCAAGATGAATTGGTTTTAGGTTAGGCTAAAGTTTTCGAGCGTGCACGGCGAGCGAGGGACGCGGAAAGTTGTGTCACAATACAACGGTTTGGCACATGGGTACATTGAAATATTCGCACCAGTCCGAGGAGCCGGAAGTCTTTATCGAATTGCCTACTGACAAATGTTTACAGTTTACCAATAGTTTCACATAAATAGTACTATTTGCACATAGTAAAGTGCAATGTGATGTCAGAAATGGCTGACAAAATTAGGTAATAACACGAAATATGTGCAAGGCAATATAAGTTATATGTATAGCTTGGAAATTGTGATCGTTGCTCGCTCGCTCCGCTCGCTCGTAGAGATTTAGTCCAACCTCACATTCGATCAGACACGTTCCCAAATTTGAAATAAGTCGCCTCAATGTCGAATGACTAACGCAACAGGGATTGGTTTTAGTTTAGGCTATAGTTTTCGAGCGAGCACTGCGAGCGAGGGACGCGGAAAGTTGTGTCACAATCCAACGGTTTGGCAGATGGGGACATTGAAATATTCGCACCAGCCCGAGGAGACGGAAGTCTTTATCCTATTGTCTACTGACAAATGTATACAGTTTATGAATAGTTTCACATAAATAGTACTATTTCCGCATACTACAGTCAATGTGATGTCCGAAATGGCTGACAAAATTAGGTAATAACACGAAATATATGCAAGGCAATATAAGGTATATGTATAGCTTGGAAATTGTGATCGGTGCTCGCTCGCTCCGCTCGCACGTAAAAATCTAGTCCAACCTCACAACCGATCCGACACGTTCGCAAATTTGAAATATGTCGCCACCATATCGAATAATGAACGCAAGATGGATTGGTTATAGGTTAGGCTATAGCTTTCGAGCGAGCGCAGCGATCGAGAGACGCGTAATGGTGTGTCACAAACCAACGGTTTGGCAGATGGGGACATTGAAATATTCGCACCAGCCCGGAAGTCTTTATGCTATTGCCTACTGACAAATGTTTACAGTTTACCAATAGTTTCACATAAGTAGTACTATTTGCACATAGTAAAGTGCAATGTGATGTCAGAAATGGCTGACAAAATTAGGTAATAACACGAAATATAAGCAAGGCAATATAAGGTATATGTATAACTTGGAAATTGTGATCGTTGCTCGCTCGCTCCGCTCGCTCGTAAAAATTTAGTCCAACCTCAAATCCGATCCGACACGTTCGCAAATTTGAAATAAGTCGCCACAATGTCGAATGACTAACGCAACAGGGATTGGTTTTACTTTAGGCTATAGTTTTCGAGCGAGCGCAGCGAGCGAGGGACGCGTAAAGGTGTATCACAAACCAACGGTTTGGCACATACGGACATTGAAATATTCGCACCAGGCCGAGGAGCCAGAAGTCATTTTCGAATTGCCTACTGACAAATGTTTACAGTTTACCAATAGTTTCACATATATAGTACTATTTGCACATAGTAAAGTGCAATGTGATGTCAGAAATGGCTGACAAAATTAGGTAATAACACGAAATATATGCAAGGCAATATAAGGTATATGTATAGCTTGGAAATTGTGATCGTTGCTCGCTCGCTCCGCTCGCTCGTAAATATTAAGTCCATCCTCACACCCGATCCGACACGTTCGCAAATTCGAAATATGTTGCCGCCAAATCGAATAATGAACGCAAGATGGATTGGTATTAGGTTAGGCTATAGTTTTCGAGCGAGCACGGCGAGCGAGGGACGCGGAAAGTTGTGTCACAATCCAACGGTATGGCACATGGGGACATTGAAATATTCGCACCAGCCCGGGGAGCCGGAAGTCTCTATCCTATTGCTCACTGACAAATGTATACAGTTTACCAGTAGTTTCACATAAATAGTACTATTTCCACATAGTACAGTGCAATGTGATGTCCGAAGTGGCTGACAAAATTAGGTACTAACACGAAATATGTGCAAGGCAATATAAGGAATATGTATAGCTTGGAAATTGTGATCGCTGCTCGCTCGCTCCGCTCGCTCGTAAAAATCTAGTCCAACCTCACAACCGATCCGACACGTTCGCAAATTTGAAATATGTCGCCACAATATCGAATAATGAACGCAAGATGGATGGGTTATAGGTTAGGCTATAGCTTTCGAGCGAGCGCAGCGATCGAGAGACGCGTAATGGTGTGACACAAACCAACGGTTTGGCACATGGGGACATTGAAATATTCGCACCAGCCCGGAAGTCTTTATGCTATTGCCTACTGACAAATGTTTACAGTTTACCAATAGTTTCACATAAGTAGTACTATTTGCACATAGTAAAGTGCAATGTGATGTCAGAAATGGCTGACAAAATTAGGTAATAACACGAAATATATGCAAGGCAATATAAGGTATATGTATAGCTTGGAAATTGTGATCGTTGCTCGCTCGCTCCGCTCGCTCGTAAATATTTAGTCCATCCTCACAACCGACCCGACACGTTCGCAAATTCGAAATATGTCGCCGCCAAATCGAATAATGAACGCAAGATGGATTGGTATTAGTTTTGGCTATAGTTTTCGAGCGAGCACGGCGAGCGAGGGACGCGGAAAGTTGTGTCACAATCCAACGGTATGGCACATGGGGACATTGAAATATTCGCACCAGCCCGAGGAGCCGGAAGTCTCTATCCTATTGCCCACTGACAAATGTATACAGTTTACCAGTAGTTTCACATAAATAGTACTATTTCCACATAGTACAGTGCAATGTGATGTCCGAAGTGGCTGACAAAATTAGGTACTAACACGAAATATGTGCAAGGCAATATAAGGTATATGTATAGCTTGGAAATTGTGATCGCTGCTCGCTCGCTCCGCTCGCTCGTAAAAATCTAGTCCAAACTCACAACCGATCCGACACGTTCGCAAATTTGAAATTTGTCGGCACAATATCGAATAATGAACGCAAGATGGATTGGTTATAGGTTAGGCTATAGCTTTCGAGCGAGCGCAGCGATCGAGAGACGCGTAATGGTGTGTCACAAACCAACGGTTTGGCAGATGGGGACATTGAAACATTCGCACCAGCCCGGAAGTCTTTATGCTATTGCCTACTGACAAATGTTTACAGTTTACCAATAGTTTCACATAAGTAGTACTATTTGCACATAGTAAAGTGCAATGTGATGTCAGAAATGGCTGACAAAATTAGGTAATAACACGAAATATATGCAAGGCAATATAAGGTATATGTATAACTTGGAAATTGTGATCGTTGCTCGCTCGCTCCGCTCGCTCGTAAAAATTTAGTCCAACCTCACATCCCATCCGACACGTTCCCAAATTTGAAATAAGTCGCCTCAATGTCGAATGACTAACGCAACAGGGATTGGTTTTACTTTAGGCTATAGTTTTCGAGCGAGCACTGCGAGCGAGGGACTCGGAAAGTTGTGTCACAATCCAACGGTTTGGCAGATGGGGACATTTAAATATTCGCACCAGCCCGAGGAGCCGGAAGTCTTTATGCTATTGCCTACTGACAGATGTTTACAGTTTACCAATAGTTTCACATAAGTAGTACTATTTGCACATAGTAAAGTGCAATGTGATGTCAGAAATGGCTGACAAAATTAGGTAATAACACGAAATATATGCAAGGCAATATAAGGTATATGTATAGCTTGGAAATTGTGATCGTTGCTCGCTCGCTCCGCTCGCTCGTAAATATTAAGTCCATCCTCACACCCGATCCGACACGTTCGCAAATTCGAAATATGTCGCCGCCAAATCGAATAATGAACGCAAGATGGATTGGTATTAGGTTAGGCTATAGTTTTCGAGCGAGCACGGCGAGCGAGGGACGCGGAAAGTTGTGTCACAATCCAACGGTATGGCACATGGGGACATTGAAATATTCGCACCTGCCCGGGGAGCCGGAAGTCTCTATCCTATTGCCCACTGACAAATGTATACAGTTTACCAGTAGTTTCACATAAATAGTACTATTTCCACATAGTACAGTGCAATGTGATGTCCGAAGTGGCTGACAAAATTAGGTACTAACACGAAATATGTGCAAGGCAATATAAGGAATATGTATAGCTTGGAAATTGTGATCGTTGCTCGCTCGCTCCGCTCGCTCGTAATAATCTAGTCCAACCTCACAACCGATCCGACACGTTCCCAAATTTGAAATAAGTCGCCTCAATGTCGAATGACTAACGCAACAGGGATTGGTTTTAGTTTAGGCTATAGTTTTCGAGCGAGCACTGCGAGCGAGGGACGCGGATAGTTGTGTCACAAGCCAACGGTAGGGCACATGGGGACATTGAAATATTCGCACCAGCCCGAGGAGCCGGAAGTCTCTATCCTATTGCCCACTGACAAATGTATAAAGTTTACCAGTAGGTTCACATAAATAGTACTATTTCCACATAGTACAGTGCAATGTGATGTCCGAAATGGCTGACAAAATTAGGTAATAACACGAAATATATGCAGGGCAATATAAGGTATATCTATAGCTTGGAAATTGTGATCGCTGCTCGCTCGCTCCGCTCGCTCGTAAAAATCTAGTCCAAACTCACAACCGATCCGACACGTTCGCAAATTTGAAATATGTCGCCACCATATCGAATAATGAACGCAAAATGGATTGGTTATAGGTTAGGCTATAGCTTTCGAGCGAGCGCAGCGATCGAGAGACGCGTAAAGGTGTGTCACAAACCAACGGTTTGGCACATACGGACATTGAAACATTCGCACCAGCCCGAGGAGCTGGAAGTCTTTATGCTATTGCCTACTGACAAATGTTTACAGTTTATGAATAGTTTCACATCAATAGTACTATTTCCGCATACTACAGTCAATGTGATGTCCGAAATGGCTAACAAAATTAGGTACTAACACGAAATATGTGCAAGGCAATACAAGGTATATGTATAGCTTGGAAATTGTGACCGTTGCTGGCTCGATCCGCTCGCTCGTAAAAATCTAGTCCAACCTCACAACCGATCCGACACGTTCCCAAATTTGAAATAAGTCGCCCCAATGTCGAATGACTAACGCAACAGGGATTGGTTTTAGTTTAGGCTATAGTTTTCGAGCGAGCACTGCGAGCGAGGGACGCGGAAAGTTGTGTCACAATCCAACGGTTTGGCACATAAGGACATTAAAATATTCGCACCAGCCCGAGGAGCCGGAAGTCCTAATCCTATTGCCTATTGACAAATGTTTACAGTTTATGAATAGTTTCACATAAATAGTACTATTTCCACATACTACAGTGCAATGTGATGTCCGAAATGGCTGACAAAATTAGGTAATAGCACGAAATATATGCAGGGCAATATAAGGTATATGTATAGCTTGGAAATTGTGACCGTTGCTCGCTCGCTCCGCTCGCTCGTAAAAATCTAGTCCAACCTCACAACCGATCCGACACGTTCGCAAGTTCGAAATATGTCGCCGCCATATCGAATAATGAACGCAAGATGGATTGGTTTTAGGTTAGGCTAAAGTTTTCGAGCGACCGCAGCGAGCGTGAGACGCGTAAAGGTGTGTCACAATCCAACGGTTTGGCACATGGGGACATTGAAATATTCGCACCAGCCCGAGGAACCAGAAGTCTTTATCGAATTGCCTACTGACAAATGTTTACAGTTTACCTATAGTTTCACATAAATAGTACTATTTCCTCAGAGTACAGTGCAATGTGATGACCGAAATGGCTGACAAAATTAGGTACTAACAGGAAATATGTGCAAGGCAATATAAGGTATATGTATAGCTTGGAAATTGTGACCGTTGCTCGATCGCTCCTCTCGCTCGTAAAAATCTAATCCAACCTCAAAACCGATCCGACACGTTCGCAAATTAGAAATATGTCGCCACCATATCGAATAATGAACGCAAGATGGATTGGTTTTAGGTTAGGCTTTAGTTTTCGAGCGAGCGCAGCGAGCGAGAGACTCGTAAACGTGTGCCTCAAACCAACGGTTTGGCACATACGAACATTGAAATATTCGCACCAGCCCGAGGAGCGGGAAGTCTTTATCGAATTGCCTACTGACAAATGTATGCAGTTTATGAATAGTTTCACATAAATAGTACTATTTCCGCATACTACAGTCAATGTGATGTCCGAAGTGGCTGACAAAATTAGGTACTAACACGAAATATGTGCAAGGCAATATAAGGTATATGTATAGCTTGGAAATTGTGACCGTTGCTGGCTCGATCCGCTCGCTCGTAAAAATCTAGTCCAACCTCACAACCGATCCGACACGTTCCCAAATTTGAAATAAGTCGTCTCAATGTCGAATGACTAACGCAACAGGGATTGGTTTTAGTTTAGGCTATAGTTTTCGAGCGAGCACTGCGAGCGAGGGACGCGGAAAGTTGTGTCACAATCCAACGGTTTGGCACATAGGGACATTAAAATATTCGCACCAGCCCGAGGAGCCGGAAGTCTTTATCCTATTGCCTATTGACAAATGTTTACAGTTTATGAATAGTTTCACACAAATAGTACTATTTCCACATACAACAGTGCAATGTGATGTCCGAAATGGCTGACAAAATTAGATTAAATTAACACGAAATATATGCAAGGCAATATAAGGTATATGTATAGCTTGGAAATTGTGACCGTTGCTCGTTCGCTCCGCTCGCTCGTAAAAATTTAGTCCAACCTCACATCCGATCAGACACGTTCGCAAATTTGAAATAAGTCGCCACCATATCCAATAATGAACTCAAGATGGATTGGTTTTAGGTTAGGCTATAGTTTTCGAGCGAGCGCAGCGAGCGAGAGACGCGTAAATGTGTGCCACAAACCAACGGTTTGGCACATACGAACATTGAAATATTCACACCAGCCCGAGGAGCCGGAAGTCTTTATCGAATTGCCTACTGACAAATGTATACAGTTTATGAATAGTTTCACATAAATAGTACTATTTCCACATACTACAGTGCAATGTGATGTCCGAAATGGCTGACCAAATTAGGTAATAACATGAAATATATGCAAGGCAATATAAGGTATATGTATAGCTTGGAAATTGTGATCGTTGCTCGCTCGCTCCGCTCGCTCGTAAAAATCTAGTCCAACCTCACAACCGATTCGACACGTTCGCAAATTCGAAATATGTCGCCGCCATATCGAATAATGAATACAAGATGGATTGGTTTTAGGTTAGGGTATAGTTTTCGAGCGAGCACGGCGAGCGAGGGACGCGGAAAGTTGTGTCACAATCCAACGGTTTGGCAGATGGGGACATTGAAATATTCGCACCAGCCCGAGGAGCCGGAAGTCTTTATCCTATTGCCTACTGACAAATGTTTACAGTTTATGAATAGTTTCACATAAATAGTACTATTTCCACATACTACAGTGCAATGTGATGTCCGAAATTGCTGACAAAATTAGGTAATAACACGAAATATATGCAAGGCAATATAAGGTATATGTATAGCTTGGAAATTGTGATCGTTGCTCTCTCGCTCCGCTCGCTCGTAAAAATTTAGTCCAACCTCACATCCGATCAGACACGTTCGCAAATTTGAAATAAGTCGCCACCATATCGAATAATGAACGCAAGATGGATTTGTTTTAGGTTAGGCTTTAGTTTACGAGCGAGCGCAGCGAGCGAGGGACGCGTAAAGGTGTATCACAAACCAACGGTTTGGCACATAAGGACATTGAAATATTCGCACCAGCCCGAGGAGTCAGAAGTCTTTATCGAATTGCCTACTGACAAATGTTTACAGTTTACCAATAGTTTCACATAAGTAGTACTATTTGCACATAGTAAAGTGCAACGTGATGTCAGAAATGGCTGACAAAATTAGGTAATAACACGAAATATATGCAAGGCAATATAAGGTATATGTATAGCTTGGAAATTGTGATCGTTGCTCGCTCCCTTCGCTCGCTCGTAAAGATTTGGTCCAACCTCACATCCGATCCGACACGTTCGCAAATTTGAAATAAGTCGCCACCATATCGAATAATGAACGCAAGATGGATTGGTTTTAGGTCAGGCTAAAGTTTTCGAGCGACCCCAGCGAGCGTGAGACGCGTAAAGGTGTATCACAAACCAACGGTTTGGCACATACGGACATTGAAACATTCGCACCAGCCCGAGGAGGCGGAAGTATTTATCCTATTGCCTACTGACAGAGGTTTACAGTTTACCTATAGTTTCACATAAATAGTACTATTTCCTCATAGTACAGTCAATGTGATGTCCGAAATGGCTGACAAAATTAGGTACTAACACGAAATATGTGCAAGGCAATATAAGGTATATGTATAGCTTGGAAATTGTGACCGTTGCTGGCTCGATCCGCTCGCTCGTAAAAATCTAGTCCAACCTCACAACCGATCCGACACGTTCCCAAATTTGAAATAAGTCGCCACAATGTCGAATGACTAACGCAACAGGGATTGCTTTTAGTTTAGGCTATAGTTTTCGAGCGAGCACTGCGAGCGAGGGACGCGGAAAGTTGTGTCACAATCCAAGGGTTTGGCACATAAGGACATTAAAATATTCGCACCAGCCCGAGGAGCCGGAAGTCTTTATCCTATTGCCTATTGACAAATGTTTATAGTTTACCAATAGTTTCACATAAATAGTACTATTTCCACATACTACAGAGCAATGTCATGTCCGAAATGGCTGACAAAATTAGGTAATAACACGAAATATATGCAAGGCAATATAAGGTATATGTATAGCTTGGAAATTGTGACCGTTGCTCGCTCGCTCCGCTCGCTCGTAAAAATTTAGTCCAACCTCACATCCGATCAGACACGTTCGCAAATTTGAAATAAGTCGCCACCATATCGAATAATGAACTCAAGATGGATTGGTTTTAGGTTATGCTATAGTTGTCGAGCGAGCGCAGCGAGCGAGAGACATGTAAATGTGTGCCACAAACCTACGGTTTGGCAGATACGAACATTGAAATATTCACACCAGCCCGAGGAGCCGGAAGTCTTTATCGAATTGCCTACTGACAAATGTATACAGTTTATGAATAGTTTCACATAAATAGTACTATTTCCGCATACTACAGTCAATGTGATGTCCGCAATGGCTGACAAAATTAGGTACTAACACGAAATATGTGCAAGGCAATATAAGGTATATGTATAGCTTGGAAATTGTGACAGTTGCTCGCTCGCTCCGCTCGCTCGTAAAAATCTAGTCCAACCTCACAACCGATTCGACACGTTCGCAAATTCGAAATATGTCGCCCCCATATCGAATAATGAATGCAAGATGGATTGGTTTTAGTTTAGGCTATAGTTTTCGAGCGAGCACTGCGAGCGAGGGACGCGGAGAGTTGTGTCACAATCCAACGGTTTGGCACATAAGGACATTAAAATATTCGCACCAGCCCGAGGAGCCGGAAGTCTTTATCCTATTGCCTATTGACAAATGTTTACAGTTTATGAATAGTTTCACATAAATAGTACTATTTCCACATACTACAGTGCAATGTGATGTCCGAAATGGCTGACAAAATTAGGTAATAACACGAAATATATGCAAGGCAATATAAGGTATATGTATAGCTTGGAAATTGTGACCTTTGCTCGCTCGCTCTGCTCGCTCGTAAAAATCTAGTCCAACCTCACAACCGATCCGACACGTTCCCAAATTTGAAATAAGTCGCCACAATGTCGAATGACTAACGCAACAGGGATTGGTTTTAGTTTAGGCTATAGTTTTCGGGGAGCACTGCGAGCGAGGGACGCGGAAAGTTGTGTCACAATCCAACGGTTTGGCACATAAGGATATTAAAATATTCGCACCAGCCCGAGGAGCCGGAAGTCTTTATCCTATTGCCTACTGACAAATGTTTATAGTTTACCAATAGTTTCACATAAATAGTACTATTTCCACATACTACAGAGCAATGTCATGCCCGAAATGGCTGACAAAATTAGGTAATAACACGAAATATATGCAAGGCAATATAAGGTATATGTATAGCTTGGAAATTGTGACAGTTGCTCGCTCGCTCCGCTCGCTCGTAAAAATTTAGTCCAACCTCACATCCGATCAGACACGTTCGCAAATTTGAAATAAGTCGCCACCATATCGAATAATGAACTCAAGATGGATTGGTTTTAGGTTAGGCTATAGTTGTCGAGCGAGCGCAGCGAGCGAGAGACGCGTAAATGTGTGCCACAAACCTACGGTTTGGCAGATACGAACATTGAAATATTCACACCAGCCCGAGGAGCCGGAAGTCTTTATCGAATTGCCTACTGACAAATGTATACAGTTTATGAATAGTTTCACATAAATAGTACTATTTCCGCATACTACAGTCAATGTGATGTCCGCAATGGCTGACAAAATTAGGTACTAACACGAAATATGTGCAAGGCAATATAAGGTATATGTATAGCTTGGAAATTGTGACCGTTGCTTGCTCGATCCGCTCGCTCGTAAAAATCTAGTCCAACCTCACAACCGATCCGACACGTTCCCAAATTTGAAGTATGTCGCCTCAATGTCGAATGACTAACGCAACAGGGATTGGTTTTAGTTTAGGCTATAGTTTTCGAGCGAGCACTGCGAGCGAGGGACGCGGAGAGTTGTGTCACAATCCAACGGTTTGGCACATAAGGACATTAAAATATTCGCACCAGTCCGAGGAGCCGGAAGTCTTTATCCTATTGCCTATTGAAAACTGTTTACAGTTTACCAATAGTTTCACATAAATAGTACTATTTCCACATACTACAGAGCAATGTGATGTCCGAAATGGCTGACAAAATTAGGTAATAACACGAAACATATGCAACGCAATATAAGGTATATGTATAGCTTGGAAATTGTGATAGTTGCTCGCTCGCTCCGCTCGCTCGTAAAGATTTAGTCCAACCTCACATCCGATCAGACACGTTCGCAAATTTGAAATAAGTCGCCACCATATCGAATAATGAACGCAAGATGGATTTGTTTTAGGTTAGGCTTTAGTTTTCGAGCGAGCGCAGCGAGCGTGAGACGCGTAAAGTTGTGTCACAAACCAACGGTTTGGCACATACGGACATTGAAATATTCGCACCAGCCCGAGGAGCCGGAAGTCTTTATCGATTTGCCTACTGACAAATGTTTACAGTTTACCAATAGTTTCACATAAGTAGTACTATTTGCACATAGTAAAGTGCAATGTGATGTCAGAAATGGCTGACAGAATTAGGTAATAACACGAAATATATGCAAGGCAATATAAGGTATATGTATAGCTTGGAAATTGTGATCGTTGCTCGCTCCCTCCGCTCGCTAGTAAAGATTTAGTCCAACCTCACATCCGATCCGATACGTTCGCAAATTTGAAATAAGTCGCCGCCATATCGAATAATGAACGCAAGATGGATTGGTTTTAGGTCAGGCTAAAGTTTTCAAGCGACCGCAGCGAGCGTGAGACGCGTAAAGGTGTGTCACAATCCAACGGTTTTGCACATGGGGACATTGAAACATTCGCACCAGCCCGAGGAGGCGGAAGTATTTATCCTATTGCCTACTGACAAATGTTTACAGTTTACCTATAGTTTCACATAAATAGTACTATTTCCTCATAGTACAGTGCAATGTGATGTCCGAAATGGCTGACAAAATTAGGTACTAACAGGAAATATGTGCAAGGCAATATAAGGTATATGTATAGCTTGGAAATTGTGACCGTTGCTCGCTCGCTCCTCTCGCTCGTAAAAATCTAGTCCAACCTCAAAACCGATCCGATACGTTCGCAAATTTGAAATAAGTCGCCACCATATCGAATAATGAACGCAATATGGATTGGTTTTAGGTTAGGCTATAGTTTTCGAGCGAGCGCAGCGAGCGAGAGACGCGTAAATGTGTGCCACAAACCAACGGTTTGGCACATACGAACATTGAAATATTCGCACCAGCCCGAGGAGCCGGAAGTCTTTATCGAATTGCCTACTGACAAATGTATACAGTTTTTGAATAGTTTCACATAAATAGTACTATTTCCGCATACTACAGTCAATGTGATGTCCGAAATGGCTGACAAAATTAGGTACTAACACGAAATATCTGCAAGGCAATATAAGGTATATGTATAGCTTGGAAATTGTGATCGTTGCTCTCTCGCTCCGCTCGCTCGTAAAAATTTAGTCCAACCTCACATCCGATCCGACACGTTCGCAAATTTGAAATTAGTCGCCACCATATCGAATAATGAACGCAAGATGGATTTGTTTTAGGTTAGGCTAAAGTTTTCGAGCGACCGCAGCGAGCGTGAGACGCGTAAAGGTGTATCACAAACCAACGGTTTGGCACATACGGACATTGAAATATTCGCACCAGCCCGAGGAGCCAGAAGTCTTTATCGAATTGCCTACTGATAAATGTTTACAGTTTACCAATAGTTTCACAGAAGTAGTACTATTTGCACATAGTAAAGTGTAATGTGATGTCAGAAATGGCTGACAAAATTAGGTAATAACACGAAATATATGCAAGGCAATATAAGGTATATGTATAGCTTGGAAATTGTGATCGTTGCTCGCTCGTTCCGCTCGCTCGTAAAGATTTAGTCCAACCTCACATCCGATCCGACACGTTCGCAAATTTGAAATTAGTCGCCACAATATCGAATAATGAACGCAAGATGGATTGGTTTGAGGTTAGGCTATAGTTTTCGAGCGAGCGCAGCGGGTGAGAGACGCGTAAATGTGTGCCACAAACCAACGGTTTGGCACATACGAACATTGAAATATTCGCACCAGCCCGAGGAGCCGGATGTCTTTATCGAATTGCCTACTGACAAATGTATACAGTTTATGAATAGTTTCACATAAATAGTACTATTTCCGCATACTACAGTCAATGTGATGTCCGTAATGGCTGACAAAATTAGGTACTAACACGAAATATGTGCAAGGCAATATAAGGTATATGTATAGCTTGGAAATTGTGACCGTTGCTGGCTCGATCCGCTCGCTCGTAAAAATCTAGTCCAACCTCACAACCGATCCGACACGTTCCCAAATTTGAAATAAGTCGCCGCAATGTCGAATGACTAACGCAACAGGGATTGGTTTTAGTATAGGCTATAGTTTTCGAGCGAGCACTGCGAGCGAGGGACGCGGAAAGTTGTGTCACAATCCAACGGTTTGGCACATAGGGACATTAAAATATTCGCACCAGCCCGAGGAGCCGGAAGTCTTTATCCTATTGCCTATTGACAAATGTTTACAGTTTATGAATAGTTTCACATAAATAGTACTATTTCCACATACTACAGTGCAATGTGATGTCCGAAATGGCTGACAAAATTAGGTAATAACTCGAAATATATGCAAGACAATATAAGGTATATGTATAGCTTGGAAATTGTGACCGTTGCTCGCTCGCTCTGCTCGCTCGTAAAAATCTAGTCCAACCTCACAACCGATCCGACACGTTCGCAAATTCGAAATAAGTCGCCACCATATCGAATAATGAACGCAAGATGGATTGGTTTTAGGTTAGGCTATAGTTTTCGAGCGAGCGCAGCGAGCGAGAGACGCGTTAATGTGTGCCACAAACCAACGGTTTGGCACATACGAATATTGAAATATTCGCACCAGCCCGAGGAGCCGGAAGTCTTTATCCTATTGCCTACTGACAAATGTTTATAGTTTACCAATAGTTTCACATAAATAGTACTATTTCCACATACTATAGAGCAATGTCATGTCCGAAATGGCTGACAAAATTAGGTAATAACACGAAATATATGCAAGGCAATATAAGGTATATGTATAGCTTGGAAATTGTGATCGTTGCTCTCTCGCTACGCTCGCTCGTAAAAATTTAGTCCAACCTCACATCCGATCAGACACGTTCGCAAATTTGAAATAAGTCGCCACCATATCGAATAATGAACGCAAGATGGATTTGTTTTAGGTTAGGCTTTAGTTTTCGAGCGGGCGCAGCGAGCGAGGGACGCGTAAAGGTGTATCACAAACCAACGGTTTGGCACATACGGACATTGAAATATTCGCACCAGCCCGAGGAGCCAGACGTCTTTATCGAATTGCCTACTGACAATTGTTTACAGTTTACCAATAGTTTCACATAAGTAGTACTATTTGCACATAGTAAAGTGCAATGTGATGTCAGAAATGGCTGACAAAATTAGGTAATAACACGAAATATATGCAAGGCAATATAAGGTATATGTATAGCTTGGAAATTGTGATCGTTGCTGGCTCGCTCCGCTCGCTCGTAAAAATTTAGTCCAACCTCACATCCGATCAGACACGTACGCAAATTTGAAATAAGTCGCCACCATATCGAATAATGAACACAAGATGGATTGGTTTTATTTTAGGCTATAGTTTTCGAGCGAGCGCAGCGAGCGAGAGGACGCGTAAATGTGTGCCACAAACCAACGGTTTGGCACATACGAACATTGAAATACTCGCACCAACCCGAGGAGCCGGAAGTCTTTATCGAATTGCCTACTGACAAATGTATACAGTTTATGAATATTTTCACATAAGTAGTACTATTTCCGCATACTACAGTCAATGTGATGTCCGAAATGGCTGACAAAATTAGGTACTAACACGAAATATATGCAAGGCAATATAAGGAATATGTATAGCTTGGAAATTGTGACCGTTGCTGGCTCGATCCGCTCGCTCGTAAAAATCTAGTCTAACATCAAAACCGATCCGACACGTTCCCAAATTTGAAATAAGTCGCCTCAATGTCGAATGACTAACGCAACAGGGATTGGTTTTAGTTTAGGCTATAGTTTTCGAGCGAGCGCTGCGAGCGAGGGACGCGGAAAGTTGTGTCACAATCCAACGGTTTGGCACATAGGTACATTAAAATATTCGCACCAGCCCGAGGAGCCGGAAGTCTTTATCCTATTGCCTATTGACAAATGTTTACAGTTTATGAATAGTTTCACATAAATAGTACTATTTCCACATACTACAGTGCAATGTGATGTCCGAAATGGCTGACAAAATTAGGTACTAACACGAAATATGTGCAAGGCAATATAAGGTATATGTATAGCTTGGAAATTGTGACCGTTGCTGGCTCGATCCGCTCGCTCGTAAAAATCTAGTCCAACCTCACAACCGATCCGACACGTTCCCAAATTTGAAATAAGTCGCCTCAATGTCGAATGACTAACGTAACAGGGATTGGTTTTAGTTTAGGCTATAGTTTTCGAGCGAGCACTGCGAGCGAGGGACGCGGAAAGTTGTGTCACAAACCAACGGTTTGGCACGTACGAACATTGAAATATTCGCACCAGCCCGAGGAGCCGGAAGTCTTTATCCTATTGCCTATTGACAAATGTTTACAGTTTATGAATAGTTTCACACAAATAGGACTATTTCCACATACTACAGTGCAATGTGATGTCCGAAATGGCTGACCAAATTAGGTAATAACATGAAATATATGCAAGACAATATAAGGTGTATGTATAGCTTGGAAATTGTGACCGTTGCTCGCTCGCTCCGCTGGATCGTAAAAATCTAGTCCAACCTCACAACCGATCTGACACGTTCGCAAATTCGAAATATGTCGCCGCCATATCGAATAATGAATGCAAGATGGATTGGTTTTAGGTTAGGCTATAGTTTTCGAGCGAGCACGGCGAGCGAGGCACGCGGAAAGTTGTGTCACAATCCAACGATTTGGCAGATGGGGACATTGAAATATTCGCACCAGCCCGAGGAGCCGGAAGTCTTTATCCTATTGCCTACTGACAAATGTTTATAGATTACCAATAGTTTCACATAAATAGTACTATTTCCACATACTACAGAGCAATGTCATGTCCGAAATGGCTGACAAAATTAGGTAATAACACGAAATATATGCAAGGCAATATAAGGTATATGTATAGCTTGGAAATTGTGATCGTTGCTCGCTCGCTCCGCTCGCTCGTAAAGATTTAGTCCAACCTCACATCCGATCCGACACGTTCGCAAATTTGAAATTAGTCGCCACCATATCGAATAATGAACGCAAGATGGATTGGTTTTAGGTTAGGCTAAAGTTTTCGAGCGACCGCAGCGAGCGTGAGACGCGTAAAGGTGTGTCACAATCCAACGGTTTGGCACATGGGGACATTGAAATATTCGCACCAGCCCGAGGAGCCGGAAGTCTTTATCCTATTGCCTACTGACAAATGTTTACAGTTTACCAATAGTTTCACATAAATAGTACTATTTCCTCATACTACAGACCAATGTGATTTCCGAAATGGCTGACAAAAATAGGTAATAACACGAAATATATGCAAGGCAATACAAGGTATATGTATAGCTTGGAAATTGTGACCGTTGCTGGCTCGATCCGCTCGCTCGTAAAAATCTAGTCCAACCTCACAACCGATCCGACACGTACGCAAATTTGAAATAAGTCGCCACCATATCGAATAATGAACACAAGATGGATTGGTTTTATTTTAGGCTATAGTTTTCGAGCGAGCGCAGCGAGCGAGAGACGCGTAAATGTGTGCCACAAACCAACGGTTTGGCACATAGGGACATTAAAGTATTCGCACCAGCCCGAGGAGCCGGAAGTCTTTATCCTATTGCATATTGACAAATGTTTACAGTTTATGAATAGTTTCACATAAATAGTACTATTTCCACATACTACAGTGCAATGTGATGTCCGAAATGGCTGACAAAATTAGGTAATAACACGAAATATATGCAAGGCAATATAAGGTATATGTATAGCTTGGAAATTGTGACCGTTGCTCGCTCGCTCCGCTCGCTCGTAAAAATCTAGTCCAACCTCACAACCGATCCGACACGTTCGCAAATTCGAAATAAATCGCCACCATATCGAATAATGAACGCAAGAAGGATTGGTTTTAGGTTAGGCTCTAGTTTTCGAGCGAGCGCAGCGTGCGAGAGACTCGTAAATGTGTGCCACAAACCAACAGTTTGGCACGTACGAACATTGAAATATTCGCACCAGCCCGAGGAGCCGGAAGTCTTTATCGAATTGCCTACTGACAAATGTTTACAGTTTATGAATAGTTTCACATAAATAGTACTATTTCCACATACTACAGTGCAATGTGATGTCCGAAATGGCTGACAAAATTAGGTAATAACACGAAATATATGCAAGGCAATATAAGGTATATGTATAGCTTGGAAATTGTGACCGTTGCTCGCTCGCTCCGCTCGCTCGTAAAAATTTAGTCCAACCTCACATCCGATCAGACACGTTCGCAAATTTGAAAGAAGTCGCCACCATATCGAATAATGAACTCAAGATGGATTGGTTTTAGGTTAGGCTATAGTTTTCGAGCGAGAGCAGCGAGCGAGAGACGCGTAAATGTGTGCCACAAACCAACAGTTTGGCACATATGAACATTGAAATATTCGCACCAGCCCGAGGAGCCGGAAGTCTTTATCGAATTGCCTACTGACAAATGTATACAGTTTATGAATAGTTTCACGTAAATAGTACTATTTCCTCATAGTACAGTGCAATGTGATGTCCGAAATGGCTGACAAAATTAGGTACTAACACGAAACATGTACAAGGCAATATAAGGTATATGTATAGCTTGGAAATTGTGATCGTTGCTCGCTCGCTCCGCTCGCTCGTAAAGATTTAGTCCAACCTCACATCCGATCCGACACGTTCGCAAATTTGAAATTAGTCGCCACCATATCGAATAATGAACGCAAGATGGATTGGTTTTAGGTTAAGCTATAGTTTTCGAGCGAGCATAGCGTTCGAGAGACGCCTAAATGTGTGCCACAAACCAACGGTTTGGCACATACGAACATTGAAATATTCGCACCAGCCCGAGGAGCCGGAAGTCTTTATCGAATTGCCTACTGACAAATGTATACAGTTTATGAATAGTTTCACATAAATAGTACTATTTCCGCATACTACAGTCAATGTGATGTCCGAAATGACTGACAAAATTAGGTACTAACACGAAATATGTGCAAGGCAATATAAGGTATATGTATAGCTTGGAAATTGTGACCGTTGCAGGCTCGATCCGCTCGCTCGTAAAAATCTAGTCCAACCTCACAACCGATCCGACACGTTCCCAAATTTGAAATAAGTCGCCTGAATGTCGAATGACTAACGCAACAGGGATTGGTTTTAGTTTAGGCTATAGTTTTCGAGCGAGCACTGCGAGCGAGGGACGCGGATGGTTGTTTCACAATCCAACGGTTTGGCACATAGGGACATTAAAATATTCGCACCAGCCCGAGGAGCCGGAAGTCTTTATCGAATTGCCTACTGACAAATGTTTACAGTTTATGAATAGTTTCACATAAAGAGTACTATTTCCACACACTACAGTGCAATGTGATGTCCGAAATGGCTGACAAAATTAGGTAATAACACGAAATATATGCAAGGCAATATAAGGTATATGTATAGCTTGGAAATTGTGACCGTTGCTTGCTCGCTCCGCTCGCTCGTAAAAATTTAGTCCAACCTCACATCCGATCAGACACGTTCGCAAATTTGAAGGAAGTCGCCACCATATCGAATAATGAACAAAAGATGGATTGGTTTTAGGTTAGGCTATAGTTTTCGAGCGAGAGCAGCGAGCGAGAG
>NW_026109338.1:0-49895 GCF_024516045.1 Bombus affinis | reverse complement strand
ATTACTTTATAACGCATAACGACATATTGCACCACTATATGACGTATAACTTTATATTGCATCTCTATATGACGTATAACGTATTATTGCATCACTATATGACGTATAACGTTTATACTATTACGTTATAACGCATAACGTTATATTGCACCACTATATGGCGTATAACGTTATACACTATTACGTTATAACGTATACCGTTATATTTCATCTCTATATGACGTATCGCATTATATTGCATTACTATATGACGTATAACGATATAGACTATTACGTTATATCCTATAACATTATACTGCATAAATATATGACGTATAACGTTATATTCTATTACGTTATAAGGTATAACGATATATTGCATCACTATATCACGTATAACGTTACGAAGTATTACGTTATAAAGTATAACGACATAATGCATTACTATGTGACGTATAACGTTGATACTACTACGTTATAACGTATAACGCTATATTGCATCACTATATGAAGTATAACCCTATATACTATTACGTTATAACGCATAACGTTATATTGCATCACTATATCACTTACAACGATATATTGCATCACTATACTACGTATAACGTATACGTAGTATACTGTTACGTTATAACGTATAACGTTATATTGCATCACTATATCACGTATAACTTTACGAAGTATTACGTTATAAAGTATAACGACATAATGCATTACTATGTGACGTATAACGTTATATACTATTACTTTATAACGTATAAGGATATATTCCATCACCATATGATGTCTAACGTTATATACTATTACGTTATAACGTATAACGCTATATTGCACCACTATATGACGTATAACGATATATTCCATCACTATGTGAAGTATAACGGTATAGACTATTACGTTATAACGTATAACGTTATATTGCATCTCTATATGACGTATAACGTTATATACCATTACGTTATAACGTATAGCGACATATTGCATTACTATGTGACGTATAACGTTATATACCATTACGTTATAACCTACAACGTTATACTGCATGACTATATGAAGTATAACGTTATATAGTATTACGTTATAAGGTATAACGATATATTGCATCACTATGTCACATACAACGTTATATTGCATCACTATATGACGTATAACGTTATATACTATTACGTTATAAGGTATAACTATATATTCCATCACTTTGTGAAGTATAACGTTATATACCATTCCGTTATAACGGATAACGATATATTTCACCACTATATGGCGTATAACGTTATATACCATTACGTTATAACGTATAACGTTATATTGCATCTCTATATGACGTATAACGTATTATTGCATCACTATATGACGTATAACGTTGATACTACTACGTTATAACTTATAACGTTATATTGCATCACTATATGAAGTATAACCTTATATACTATTACGTTATAACGCATAACGTCATATTGCATCACTATATCGCTTACAACGTTATATTGCATCACTATATGACGTATAACGTTATATACTATTACGTTATAAGGTATGACTATATATTCCATCACTATGTGAGGTATAACCTTATATACTATTACGTTATAACGTATAACGTTATATTGCATCTCTATATGACGTATAACGCTATATACTATTACGTTATAACGTATAACGATATATTGCATCTCTATATCAGTTATAACGTTATATTGCATCACTATATGACGTATAACGTTATATACTATTACGTTATAACGTATAACGATATATTGCATCATGATATGACGTATAACTATATATTGCACCACTATATGACTTATAACTTTATATTGCATCACTATATGACGTATAACGTTATACACTATTACGTTATAACGTATACCGTTATATTTCATCTCTATATGACGTATCGCTTTATATTGCATCACTATATGACGTATAACGTTATATACTATTACCTTATAACCTATAACGTTATACTGCATCACTATATGACGTATAACGTTATATACTATTACATTATAAGGTATAACGATGTATTCCATCACTATGTCACTTATAACGTTATATTTCATCACTATATGACGCATAACGTTATGTACTATTATGTTATAACGTATAACGTTATATTGCATCATGATATGACGTATAACTATATATTGCAACACTATATGACTTATAACATTATACTGCATCACTATGTGACGTATAACGTTATACACTATTACGTTATAACGTATACCGTTATATTTCATCTCTATATGACGTATCGCTTTATATTGCATCACTATATGACGTATAACGTTATATACTATTACGTTATAACCTATAACGTTATGCTGCATCACTATATGACGTATAACGTTATATACTATTACGTTATAACCTATAACTTTATACTGCATCACTATATCACTTATAACGTTAGATTGCATCACTATATGACGTATAACGTTATATACTATTACGTTATAAGGTATAACTATATATTCCATCACTATGAGAGGTATAACGTTATATACTATTACGTTATAACGTATAACGACATACTGCTTTACTATGTGACATATAACGTTATATACTATTACGTTATAACCTATAACGTTATACTGCATCACTATATAACGTATAACGTTATATACTATTACGTTATAACGTATAACGATATATTGCATCACTATATGACGTATAACGTTACGGAGTATTACGATATAACGTATAACTATATATTCCATCACAATGTGAGGTATAACCTTATATACTATTACGTTATAACGTATACCGTTATATTTCATCTCTATATGACGTATCGCATTATATTGCATCACTATATGACGTATAACGTTATATACTATTACGTTATAACCTATAACGTTATACTGCATCACTATGTGACGTATGACGTTATATACTATTACGTTATAAGGTATAACGATGTATTGCATCACTATATCACTTATAACGTTATAATTCATCACTATATGACGCATAACGTCATGTACTATTACGTTATGACGTATAACGCTACATTGCATCACTATATGACGTATAACGTTATATACTATAACGTTATCACGTATAACGATATATTGCATCACTATATGACGTATAACGTTATATACTATTACGTTATAACGTATAACGATATATTGCATCACTATATCACTTATAACGTTATATTGCATCACTATATGACGTATAACGTTATATACTATTACGTTATAAGGTATAACTATATATTCCATCACTATGTGAGGTATAACGTTATATACTATTACGTTATAACGTATAACGACATAATGCTTTACTATGTGACATATAACGTTATATACTATTACGTTATAACCTATAACGTTATACTGCATCACTATATAACGTATAACGTTATATACTATTACGTTATAACGTATAACGATATATTGCATCATGTTATGACGTATAACTTTATATTGCACCACTATATGACTTATAACGTTATATACTATTACGTTATAAGGTATAACTATATATTCCATCACTATGTGAGGTATAACGTTATATACTAATACTTTATAACGTATAACGTTATATTGCATCTCTATATGACGTATAACGTATTATTGCATCACTATATGACGTATAACGTTTATACTATTACGTTATATCTTATAACGTTATATTTCATCACTATATGAAGTATAACCTTATATAATATTACATTATAACGCATAACGTTATAGTGCATCACTATATCGCTTACATCGTTATACTGCATCACTATATCACGTATAACGTTATGGAGTATTACGTTATAACGTATAGCGTCATATTGCATTACTATGTGACGTATAACGTAATATACTATTACTTTAGAACGTATAACGATACATTGCACCACTATATGACGTATCACTTTATATTGCATCAATATATGACGTGTAACGTTATATACTGTTACGTTATAACCTATAACGATATATTGCGTCACTATATGATGTCTAACGTTATATACTATTACGTTATAACGTATAACGCGACATGGCATAACTATATGACACATAACACTATATTGCATCACTATATGACGTATAACGTTATACACTATTTTGTTGTGACGTATACCGTTATATTTCATCTCTATATGACGTATCGCTTTATATTGCATCACTATATGACGTATAACGTTATATAATATTACGTTATAACGTATAACGATATAGTGCATCACTATATGATGTCTAACGTTATATACTATTACGTTATAACGTATAACGCTATATTGCATCACTATATGACGTATAACTTTATATTGTATCTCTATATGACGTATAACGCTGTATACTATTACGTTATAAGGCATAACGATATATTGCATCACTATTTCACTTCTAACGTTATATTGCATCACTATATGACGTATAACGTTATATACTATTAGGTTATAAGGTATAACTAAATATTCCATCACTATGTGAAGTATAACGTTATATACTATTACGTTATAACGCATAACGATATATTGCACCACTATATGACGTATAACTTTATATTGCATCTCTATATGACGTATAACGTTTATACTATTACGTTATAACGTATAGCGTCATATTGCATTACTATGTGACGTATAACGTAATATACTATTACTTTAGAACGTATAACGATACATTGCACCACTATATGACGTATCACTTTATATTGCATCAATATATGACGTGTAACGTTTATACTATTACGTTATAACGCATAACGTTATATTGCACCACTATATGACGTATAACTTTATATTGCATCTCTATATGACGTATAACGTATTATTGCATCACTATATGACGTATAACGTTTATACTATTACGTTATAACGCATAACGTTATATTGCACCACTATATGGCGTATAACGTTATACACTATTACGTTATAACGTATACCGTTATATTTCATCTCTATATGACGTATCGCATTATATTGCATTACTATATGACGTATAACGATATAGACTATTACGTTATATCCTATAACATTATACTGCCTAAATATATGACGTATAACGTTATATTCTCTTACGTTATAAGGTATAACGATATATTGCATCACTATATCACGTATAACGTTACGAAGTATTACGTTATAAAGTATAACGACATAATGCATTACTATGTGACGTATAACGTTGATACTACTACGTTATAACGTATAACGCTATATTGCATCACTATATGAAGTATAACCCTATATACTATTACGTTATAACGCATAACGTTATATTGCATCACTATATCACTTACAACGATATATTGCATCACTATACTACGTATAACGTATACGTAGTATACTGTTACGTTATAACGTATAACGTTATATTGCATCACTATATCACGTATAACGTTACGAAGTATTACGTTATAAAGTATAACGACATAATGCATTACTATGTGACGTATAACGTTATATACTATTACTTTATAACGTATAAGGATATATTCCATCACCATATGATGTCTAACGTTATATACTATTACGTTATAACGTATAACGCTATATTGCACCACTATATGACGTATAACGATATATTCCATCACTATGTGAAGTATAACGGTATAGACTATTACGTTATAACGTATAACGTTATATTGCATCTCTATATGACGTATAACGTTATATACCATTACGTTATAACGTATACCGTTATATTTCATCTCTATATGACGTATCGCATTATATTGCATCACTATATGACGTATAACGTTATATACTATTACGTTATAACCTATAACGTTATACTGCATCACTATGTGACGTATGACGTTATATACTATTACGTTATAAGGTATAACGATGTATTGCATCACTATATCACTTATAACGTTATAATTCATCACTATATGACGCATAACGTCATGTACTATTACGTTATGACGTATAACGCTACATTGCATCACTATATGACGTATAACGTTATATACTATAACGTTATCACGTATAACGATATATTGCATCACTATATGACGTATAACGTTATATACTATTACGTTATAACGTATAACGATATATTGCATCACTATATCACTTATAACGTTATATTGCATCTCTATATGACGTATAACGTTATATACTGTTACGTTATAAGGTATAACTATATATTCCATCACTATGTGAGGTATAACGTTATATACTATTACGTTATAACGTATAACGACATAATGCTTTACTATGTGACATATAACGTTATATACTATTACGTTATAACCTATAACGTTATACTGCATCACTATATAACGTATAACGTTATATACTATTACGTTATAACGTATAACGATATATTGCATCATGTTATGACGTATAACTTTATATTGCACCACTATATGACTTATAACGTTATATACTATTACGTTATAAGGTATAACTATATATTCCATCACTATGTGAGGTATAACGTTATATACTAATACGTTATAACGTATAACGTTATATTGCATCTCTATATGACGTATAACGTTTATACTATTACGTTATATCTTATAACGTTATATTTCATCACTATATGAAGTATAACCTTATATAATATTACATTATAACGCATAACGTTATAGTGCATCACTATATCGCTTACATCGTTATACTGCATCACTATATCACGTATAACGTTATGGAGTATTACGTTATAACGTATAGCGTCATATTGCATTACTATGTGACGTATAACGTAATATACTATTACTTTAGAACGTATAACGATACATTGCACCACTATATGACGTATCACTTTATATTGCATCAATATATGACGTGTAACGTTATATACTGTTACGTTATAACCTATAACGATATATTGCGTCACTATATGATGTCTAACGTTATATACTATTACGTTATAACGTATAACGCGACATGGCATAACTATATGACACATAACACTATATTGCATCACTATATGACGTATAACGTTATACACTATTTTGTTGTGACGTATACCGTTATATTTCATCTCTATATGACGTATCGCTTTATATTGCATCACTATATGACGTATAACTTTATATTGCACCACTATATGACTTATAACTTTATATTGCATCACTATATGTACGTATAACGTTATACACTATTACGTTATAACGTATACCGTTATATTTCATCTCTGTATGACGTTTCGCTTTATATTGCATCACTATATGACGTATAACGTTATATACTATTATGTTATAACGTATAACGATATATTGCATCGCTATATGATGTCAAACGTTATATACTATTACGTTATAACGTATAACGCCATATTGCATCACTATACGACGTATAACTTTATATTGCATCTCTATCTGTCGTATAACGTTATATACTATTACGTTATAACGCATAACGTTGTATTGCATCACTATATCACGTATATCGTTATGGAGTATTACGTTATAAGGTATAGCGACATATTGCATTACTATTTGACGTATAACGTTATATACTATAACGTATAACGATATATTGCACCACTATATGACGTATCACTTTATATACTATTACGTTATAACGTATTACGTTATATTGCATCTCTATATGACGTATAACGTATTATTGCATCATTATATGACGTATAACGTTATATACTATTACGTTATAACGCATAACGTTATATTGCATCACTATATCACGTATAACGTTAAGGAGTATTACGTTATAACGTATAGCGTCATATTGCATTACTATGTGACGTATAACGTTATATACTATTACTTTATAACGTATAACGATATATTGCACCACTATATGACGTATAACATTATATTGCATCAATATATGACGTATAACGTTATATACTATTACGTTATAACGTATAACGATATATTGCATCACTATATGATGCCCAACCTTATATGCTATTACGATATAGCGTATAACGATATATTGCACCACTATATGACGTATCACTTTATATACTATTACGTTATAACGTATTACGTTATATTGCATCTCTATATGACGTATAACGTATTATTGCATCACTATATGACGCATAACGTTATATACTATTACGATATAACGCATAACGTTATATTGCATCACTATTTGACGTAGAACGTTATATACTATTACGTTATAACGTATAACGCTATATTGCATCACTATATGACGTATAACCCTATATACTATTACGTTATAACGCATAACGTTATATTGCATCACTATATTACTTACAACGATATATTGCATCACTATATCACGTATAACGTTACGGAGTATTACGTTATAACGTATAACGACATAATGCATTACTATGTGACGTATAACGTTATATACTATTATGTTATAACATATAACGATATATTGCACCACTATATGACGTATAACTTTATATTGCATCACTATATGACGTATAAATATATAGACTATTACGTTATAACGTACAACGTTATATTGCATCTCTTTATGACGTGTAACGTATTATTGCATAACTATATGACGTATAACGTTTATACTATTTCGTTCTAAAATATAACGTTATATTGCATCACTATATGAAGTATAACCTTATATACTATTACGTTATAACGTATAGCGATATAGTGCATCACTATATGATGTGTAACGTTATATACTATTACGCTATAACGTATAACGCTATATTGGATCACTATATGACGTATAACATTATATTGCATCTCTATATGACGTATAACGCTGTATACTATTACGTTATAATGTATAACGATATATTGCATCACTATATGATGTCTAACGTTGTATACTATTACGTTATAACGTATAACGCTACATTGCATAACTATATGACGCATAACATTATATTGCATCACTATATGACGTATAATGTCTTATACTGTTACGTTATAACGTATAACGTTATATTGCATCACTATATTACTTACAACGATATATTGCATCACTATATCACGTATAACGTTACGGAGTATTACGTTATAACGTATAACGACATAATGCATTACTATGTGACGTATAACGTTATATACTATTATGTTATAACATATAACGATATATTGCACCACTATATGACGTATAACTTTATATTGCATCACTATATGACGTATAAATATATAGACTATTACGTTATAACGTACAACGTTATATTGCATCTCTATATGACGTGTAACGTTATATTGCATCAGTATATCACGTATAACGTTATGGAGTATTACCTTATAACGTATAGCGAGATGTTGCATTACTATGTGACGTATAACGTTATATGCTATTACGTTATAACCTATAACGTAATACTGCATCTCCATTTGACGTATAACGATATAAAATATTACGTTATAACGTATAACATTATATTGCATCTCTATATGACGTATAACGTTATATTGCATCAGTATATCACGTATGACGTTATGGAGTATTACGATATAACGTATAGCGACATATTGCATTACTATGTGACGTATAACGTTATATACTGTTACGTTATAACGTATAACGATATATTGCACCACAATATGACGTAGAACGTTATATACTATTCCGTTATAACGTATAACGCTATATTGCATCACTATATGACGTATAACGATATAGACTATTACGTTATAACCTATAACGTTATACTGCATCACTATATGACGTATAACGTTATCTACTACTACGCTATAAGGTATAACTATATATTCCATCACTATATGAAGTATAACGTTATATAATATTACGTTATAACGTATAACTATATATTGCACCACTATATGACGTATAACTTTATATTGCATCACTATATGACGTATAAATATATAGACTATTACGTTATAACGTATAACGTTATATTGCTTCTCTATATGACGTATAACGTTATATTGTATCACTATATCACGTATAACGTTACGGAGTGTTACGATATAACGTATAACGACATAATGCATTACTATATGACGTATAACGTTATATACTATCATGTTATAACATATAACGATATATTGCACCACTATATGACGTATAACTTTATATTGCATCACTATATGGCGTATAAATATATAGACTATTACGTTATAACGTACAACGTTATATTGCATCTCTTTATGACGTGTAACGTATTATTGCATAACTATATGACGTATAACGTTTATACTATTACGTTATAAAATATAACGTTATATTGCATCACTATATGAAGTATAACCTTATATACTATTACGTTATAACGTATAACGCTATATTGCATCACTATATGACGTATAACTTTATATTGCATCTCTATATGACGTATAACGCTGTATACTATTACGTTATAAGGTATAACGATATATTGCATCACTATTTCACTTCTAACGTTATATTGTATCACTATATGACGTATAACGTTATATACTATTACGTTATAACCTATAACGTTATACTGCATCTCTATTTGACGTATAACGATATAAAAAATTACGTTATAACGTATAACATTATATTGCATGACTATATGACGCATAACATTATATTGCATCACTATATGACGTATAACGTTATATTGCATCAGTATATCATGTATAACGTTATGGAGTATTACGTTATAACGTATAGCGACATATTGCATTACTATGTGACGTATAACGTTATATACTGTTACGTTATAACGTATAAAGATATATTGCATCACTATATGGCGTATAACGTTATATACTATTACGTTATAACGTATAACGATCTATTGCATCACTATATGATGTCTAACGTTGTATACTATTACGATATAACGTATAACGCTACATTGCATAACTATATGACGCATAACATTATATTGCATCACTATATGACGTATAATGTCTTATACTGTTACGTTATAACGTATAACGTTATATTGCATCGCTATATGACGTACAACGTTATATGCTATAACGATATAGCGTATAACGATATATTGCACCACTATATGATGTCCAACGTTATATGCTATTACGATATAGCGTATAACGATATATTGCACCACTATATGACGTATCACTTTATATACTATTACGTTATAACGTATTACGTTATATTGCATCTCTATATGACGTATAACGTATTATTGCATCACTATATGACGTATAACGTTATATACTATTACGTTATAACGCATAGCGTTATATTGCATCACTATATCACGTATAACGTTATGGAGTATTACCTTATAACGTATAGCGAGATATTGCATTACTATGTGACGTATAACGTTATACTGCGTCTCTATTTGACGTATAACGATATAAAATATTACGTTATAACGTATAACATTATATTGCATAACTACATGACGCATAACATTATATTGCATCACTATATGACGTGTAATGTCATATACTATTACGTTATAACGTATAACATTATATTGCATAACTATATGACGCATAACATTATATTGCATCACTATATGACGTGTAATGTCATATACTATTACGTTATAACGTATAACGTTATATTGCATCGCTATATGACGTACGACGTTATATGCTATTACGATATAGCGTATAACGATATATTGCACCACTATATGACGTATAACATTATATTGCATCACTATATGACGTATAACGTTATATACTATAACGTTATAACGTATAACGATATATTGCATCACTATATGATGTCCAACGTTATATGCTATTACGATATAGCGTATAACGATATATTGCACCACTATATGACTTATCACTTTATATACTATTACGTTATAACGTATTACGTTATATTGCATCTCTATATGACGTATAACGTATTATTGCATCACTATATGACGTATAACGTTATATACTATTACGTTATAACGCATAGCGTTATATTGCATCACTATATCACGTATAACGTTATGGAGTATTACGATATAACGTATAGCGACATATTGCATTACTATTTGACGTATAACGTTATATACTATTACGTTATAACCTATTACGTTATACTGCATCACTATATGAAGTATAACGTTATATACTATTACGTTATAACTTATAACGTTATATTGCATCACTATATGAAGTATAACCCTATATACTATTACGTTATAACGCATAAGGTTATATTGCATCACTATATCACTTACAACGATATATTGCATCACTATACTACGTATAACGTATACGTAGTATACTGTTACGTTACAACGTATAACGTTATATTGCATCACTATATCACGTATAACGTTACGGAGTATTACGTTATAACGTATAGCGAGATAATGCATTACTATGTGACGCATAACGTTATATACTATTACGTTATAACGTATAACGATATATTGCATCACTATATGATGTCTAACGTTATATACTATTACGTTATAACGCATAACGATATATTGCAACACTATATGACGTATAACTTTATATTGCATCTCTATATGACGTATAACGATATATTGCATCAGTATATCACGTATAACGTTATGGAGTATTACCTTATAACGTATAGCGAGATATTGCATTACTATGTGACGTATAACGTTATATACTATTACGTTATAACCTATAACGTTATACTGCATCTCTATTTGACGTATAACGATATAAAATATTACGTTATAACGTATAACATTATATTGCATAACTATATGACGCATAACATTATATTGCATCACTATATGACGTGTAATGTCATATGCTATTACGTTATAACGTATAACATTATATTGCATAACTATATGACGCATAACATTATATTGCATCACTATATGACGTGTAATGTCATATACTATTACGTTATAACGTATAACGTTATACTGCATCGCTATATGACGTACGACGTTATATGCTATTACGATATAGCGTATAACGATATATTGCACCACTATATGACGTATAACATTATATTGCATCACTATATGACGTATAACGTTATATACTATTACGTTATAACGTATAACGATATATTGCATCACTATATGACGTATAACGTTGATACTATTACGTTATAACGTATAACGTTATATTGCATCCCTATATGACTTATAACGTATTATTGCATCACTGTATGACGCATAACGTTTATACTATTACGTTATAAAGTATAACGTTATATTGCATCTGTATAAGACGTATAACGTATTATTGCATCACTATATGAGGTATAACGTTGTATACTATTACGTTATAACGTATACCGTTATATTGCATCTCTATATGACGTATAACTCTATATTGCAACACTATATGACGTATAACGATATAGACTATTACGATATAACGTATAACGTTATATTGCACCTCTGTATGACGTATAACGTACTATTGCATCACTATATGACGTATAACGTTGATACTATTACGTTAAAACTTATAACGTTATATTGCATCACTATATGAAGTATAACCTTATATACTATTACGTTATAACGCATAAAGTTATATTGCATCACTATATCACATACAATGTTATATTGTATCACTATAAGACGTATAACGTCATATACTGTTACGTTATAACGTATAACGTTATAAGGCATCACTATATCACGTATAACGTTATGGAGTATTACGTTATAACGTATAACGACATAATGCATTACTATGTGACGTGTGATGTTATAAACTATTACGTTATAACTTATAACGTTATATTGCATCACTATATGATGTATAACCTCTTATAATATTACGTTATAAGGTATAACCATATATATTCCATCACTATGTGAAGTATAACGTTGTATACTATTACGTTAAAACTTATAACGTTATATTGCATCACTATTGAAGTATAACCTTATATACTATTACGCTATAACGCATACCGTTATATTGCATCACTATATCACATACAACGTTATATTGTATCACTATAAGACGTATATCGTCATATACTGTTACGTTATAACGTATAACGTTATATTGCATCACTATATGACGTATAACGTTATATACTATTACGTTATAACGCATAACGATATATTGCATCACTATATGATCTCCAACGTTATATGCTATTACGATATAGCGTATAACGATATATTGCACCACTATATGACGTATCACTTTATACACTATTACGTTATAACGTATTACGTTATATTGCATCGCTATATGAAGTATAACCCTATATACTATTACGTTATAACGCATAAGGTTATATTGCATCACTATATCACTTACAACGATATATTGCATCACTATACTACGTATAACGTATACGTAGTATACTGTTACGTTACAACGTATAACGTTATATTGCATCACTATATCACGTATAACGTTACGGAGTATTACGTTATAACGTATAGCGAGATAATGCATTACTATGTGACGCATAACGTTATATACTATTACGTTATAACGTATAACGATATATTGCATCACTATATGATGTCTAACGTTATATACTATTACGTTATAACGCATAACGATATATTGCAACACTATATGACGTATAACTTTATATTGCATCTCTATATGACGTATAACGATATATTGCATCAGTATATCACGTATAACGTTATGGAGTATTACCTTATAACGTATAGCGAGATATTGCATTACTATGTGACGTATAACGTTATATACTATTACGTTATAACCTATAACGTTATACTGCATCTCTATTTGACGTATAACGATATAAAATATTACGTTATAACGTATAACATTATATTGCATAACTATATGACGCATAACATTATATTGCATCACTATATGACGTGTAATGTCATATGCTATTACGTTATAACGTATAACATTATATTGCATAACTATATGACGCATAACATTATATTGCATCACTATATGACGTGTAATGTCATATACTATTACGTTATAACGTATAACGTTATACTGCATCGCTATATGACGTACGACGTTATATGCTATTACGATATAGCGTATAACGATATATTGCACCACTATATGACGTATAACATTATATTGCATCACTATATGACGTATAACGTTATATACTATTACGTTATAACGTATAACGATATATTGCATCACTATATGACGTATAACGTTGATACTATTACGTTATAACGTATAACGTTATATTGCATCCCTATATGACTTATAACGTATTATTGCATCACTGTATGACGCATAACGTTTATACTATTACGTTATAAAGTATAACGTTATATTGCATCTGTATAAGACGTATAACGTATTATTGCATCACTATATGAGGTATAACGTTGTATACTATTACGTTATAACGTATACCGTTATATTGCATCTCTATATGACGTATAACTCTATATTGCAACACTATATGACGTATAACGATATAGACTATTACGATATAACGTATAACGTTATATTGCACCTCTGTATGACGTATAACGTACTATTGCATCACTATATGACGTATAACGTTGATACTATTACGTTAAAACTTATAACGTTATATTGCATCACTATATGAAGTATAACCTTATATACTATTACGTTATAACGCATAACGTTATATTGCATCACTATATCACATACAATGTTATATTGTATCACTATAAGACGTATAACGTCATATACTGTTACGTTATAACGTATAACGTTATAAGGCATCACTATATCACGTATAACGTTATGGAGTATTACGTTATAACGTATAACGACATAATGCATTACTATGTGACGTGTGATGTTATAAACTATTACGTTATAACTTATAACGTTATATTGCATCACTATATGATGTATAACCTCTTATAATATTACGTTATAAGGTATAACCATATATATTCCATCACTATGTGAAGTATAACGTTGTATACTATTACGGTAAAACTTATAACGTTATATTGCATCACTATTGAAGTATAACCTTATATACTATTACGCTATAACGCATACCGTTATATTGCAACACTATATCACATACAACGTTATATTGTATCACTATAAGACGTATATCGTCATATACTGTTACGTTATAACGTATAACGTTATATTGCATCACTATATCACGTATAACGTTACGGAGTATTACGTTATAACGTATAACGACATAATGCATTACTATGTGACGTGTGACGATATATACTATTACGTTATAACCTATAACGTTATACAGCATCACTATATGACATACAACGTTATATACTCTTACGTTAAAAGGTATAAGTATATATTACATCACTATGTGGAGTATAACGTTATATACTATTACGTTAAAATGCATAACGATATATTGCACCACTATATGACGTATAACTTTATATTGCCTCACTATATGACGTATAAATATATAGACTATTACTTTATAACATATAACGTTATATTGCATCTGTATATGACTTATAACGTATTATTGCATCGCTGTATGACGCATAACGTTTATACTATTACGTTATAACGTATAACGTTATATTGCATATGTATACGACGTATAACGTATTATTGAATCACTATATGAGGTATAACGTTGTATACTATTACGTTATTACGTACATCGTTATACTGCATCTCTATATGACGTATAACTTTATATTGCATCACTGTATGATGTATAACCTTATATACTATTACGTTATAACGTATAACGTTGTATTGCATCTCTATATGATGTCTAACGTTATATACTATTACGTTTTAACGGATAACGCTATATTGCAGCACTATATGACGTATAACGATATAGACTATTACGTTATATCGTATAACGCTATACTGCATCACTATATGACGTATAACGTAATATATTATTACGTTACAAGGTATAACTATATATTCCATCACTATGTGAAATATAACGTTACATACTTCTAGGTTATGACGCATAACGATATTTTGCACCACTATATGACGTATAACTTCATATTGCATCACTATATGACGTATAACGTTATGGAGTATTACGTTATAACGTATAACGACATAATGCATTACTATGTGACGTGTGACGATATAGTATTACGTTATAACCTATAACGTTATACAGCATCACTATATGACATACAACGTTATATACTATTACGTTATAAGGTATAACGATATATTGCATCACTATATGATGTATAACCTTATATACTATTACGTTATAAGGTATAACTATATATTCCATCACTATGTGAAGTATAACGTTGTATACTATTACGTTATAACGTATACCGTTATATTGCATCTCTATATGACGTATAACCTTATATTGCATCACTATAACACGTATAACGTTATGGAGTATTACGTTATAACGTATAACGTTATATTGCATCTCTATATGACTTATAACGTATTATTGCATCACTGTATGACGCATAACGTATTATTGCATCACTGTATGACGCATAACGTTTATACTATTACGTTATAACGTATAACGTTATATTGCATATGTATAAGACGTATAACGTATTATTACATCACTACATGAGGTATAACGTTGTATACTATTACGTTATTACGTATACCGTTATATTGCATCTCTATATGACGTATAACTTTATATTGCATCACTGTATGATGTATAACCTTATATACTATTACGTTATAACGTATAACGTTGTATTGCATCACTATATGATGTCTAACGTTATATACTATTACGTTTTAACGTATAACGCTATATTGCAGCACTATATGACGTATAACGTTATAGACTATTACGTTATATCCTATAACGCTGTACTGCATCACTATATGATGTATAACGTTATGTATTATTACGTTACAAGGTATAACTATATATTCCATCACTATGTGAAATATAACGTTATATACTTTTAGTTTATAACGCATAACGATATTTTGCACCACTATATGACGTATAACTTTATATTGTATCACTATATCACGTATAACGTTATGGAGTATTACGTTGTAAGGTATAACTATATATTCCATCACTATGTGAAGTATAACGTTGTATTCTATAACGTTATAACGTATACAGTTATATTGCATCTCTATATGACGTATAACTTTATATTGCATCACTATACGACGTATAACGATATAGACTATTACGTTATAACGTATAACGTTATATTGCATCTCTATATGACCTATAACGTATTATTGCATCACTATATGACGTATAACGTTGATACTATTACGTTATAACGTATAACGATGTATTGCATCACTATATGATGTCTATCGTTATATACTATTACGTTTTAACGTATAGCGCTATATTGCAACACTATATGTCGTATAACTATATAGACTATTACGATATAACGTATAACGTTATATTGCACCTCTGTATGACGTATAACGTATTATTGCATCACTATATGACGTATAACGTTGATACTATTACGTTAAAACTTATAACGTTATATTGCATCACTATATGAAGTATAACCTTATATACTATTACGTTATAACGCATAACGTTATATTGCATCGCTATATGACGTACGACGTTATATGCTATTACGATATAGCGTATAACGATATATTGCACCACTATATGACGTATAACGTTGATACTATTACGTTATAACGTATAACGTTATATTGCATCCCTATATGACTTATAACGTATTATTGCATCACTGTATGACGCATAACGTTTATACTATTACGTTATAAAGTATAACGTTATATTGCATCTGTATAAGACGTATAACGTATTATTGCATCACTATATGAGGTATAACGTTGTATACTATTACGTTATAACGTATACCGTTATATTGCATCTCTATATGACGTATAACTCTATATTGCAACACTATATGACGTATAACGATATAGACTATTACGATATAACGTATAACGTTATATTGCACCTCTGTATGACGTATAACGTACTATTGCATCACTATATGACGTATAACGTTGATACTATTACGTTAAAACTTATAACGTTATATTGCATCACTATATGAAGTATAACCTTATATACTATTACGTTATAACGCATAACGTTATATTGCATCACTATAACACATACAATGTTATATTGTATCACTATAAGACGTATAACGTCATATACTGTTACGTTATAACGTATAACGTTATAAGGCATCACTATATCACGTATAACGTTACGGAGTATTACGTTATAACGTATAACGACATAATGCATTACTATGTGACGTGTGATGTTATAAACTATTACGTTATAACTTATAACGTTATATTGCATCACTATATGATGTATAACCTCTTATAATATTACGTTATAAGGTATAACCATATATAATCCATCACTATGTGAAGTATAACGTTGTATACTATTACGTTAAAACTTATAACGTTATATTGCATCACTATTGAAGTATAACCTTATATACTATTACGCTATAACGCATACCGTTATATTGCATCACTATATCACATACAACGTTATATTGTATCACTATAAGACGTATATCGTCATATACTGTTACGTTATAACGTATAACGTTATATTGCATCACTATATCACGTATAACGTTACGGAGTATTACGTTATAACGTATAACGACATAATGCATTACTATGTGACGTGTGAAGATATATACTATTACGTTATAACCTATAACGTTATAGAGCATCACTATATGACATACAACGTTATATACTATTACGTTAAAAGGTATAAGTATATATTACATCACTATGTGGAGTATAACGTTATATACTATTACGTTAAAACGCATAACGATATATTGCACCACTATATGACGTATAACTTTATATTGCCTCACTATATGACGTATAAATATATAGACTATTACGTTATAACGTATAACGTTATATTGCATCTGTATATGACTTATAACGTATTATTGCATCACTGTATGACGCATAACGTTTATACTATTACGTTATAACGTATAACGTTATATTGCATATGTATAAGACGTATAACGTATTATTGCATCACTATATGAGGTATAACGTTGTATACTATTACGTTATTACGTATATCGTTATACTGCATCTCTATATGACGTATAACTTTATATTGCATCACTGTATGATGTATAACCTTATATACTATTACGTTATAACGTATAACGTTGTATTGCATCACTATATGATGTCTAACGTTATATACTATTACGTTTTAACGGATAACGCTATATTGCAGCACTACATGACGTATAACGATATAGACTATTACGATATAACGTATAACGTTATATTGCACCTCTGTATGACGTATAACGTACTATTGCATCACTATATGACGTATAACGTTGATACTATTACGTTAAAACTTATAACGTTATATTGCATCACTATATGAAGTATAACCTTATATACTATTACGTTATAACGCATAACGTTATATTGCATCACTATATCACATACAATGTTATATTGTATCACTATAAGACGTATAACGTCATATACTGTTACGTTATAACGTATAACGTTATAAGGCATCACTATATCACGTATAACGTTACGGAGTATTACGTTATAACGTATAACGACATAATGCATTACTATGTGACGTGTGATGTTATAAACTATTACGTTATAACTTATAACGTTATATTGCATCACTATATGATGTATAACATCTTATAATATTACGTTATAAGGTATAACCATATATATTCCATCACTATGTGAAGTATAACGTTGTATACTATTACGTTAAAACTTATAACGTTATATTGCATCACTATTGAAGTATAACCTTATATACTATTACGCTATAACGCATACCGTTATATTGCATCACTATATCACATACAACGTTATATTGTATCACTATAAGACGTATATCGTCATATACTGTTACGTTATAACGTATAACGTTATATTGCATCACTATATCACGTATATCGTTACGGAGTATTACGTTATAACGTATAACGACATAATGCATTACTATGTGACGTGTGACGATATATACTATTACGTTATAACCTATAACGTTATACAGCATCACTATATGACATACAACGTTATATACTATTACGTTACAAGGTATAACTATATATTCCATCACTATGTGAAATATAACGTTACATACTTCTAGGTTATAACGCATAACGATATTTTGCACCACTATATGACGTATAACTTTATATTGCATCACTATACGACGTATAACGATATAGACTATTACGTTATATCCTATAACGCTATACTGCATCACTATATGACGTATAACGTTATATATTATTACGTTACAAGGTATAACTATATATTCCATCACTATGTGAAATATAACGTTATATACTATTACGTTGTAACGCATAACGATATATCGCACCACTATATGACGTATAACTTTATATTGCCTCACTATATGACGTATAAATATATAGACTATTACGTTATAACGTATAACGTTATATTGCATCTCAATAAGACGTATAACGTATTATTGCATCACTATATTAAGTATAACGTTGTATACTATTACGTTATAACGTATAACGTTATATTGCATCACTATATGAAGTATAACCTTATATACTATTACGTTATAACGCATAACGTTATATTGCATCACTATATCACGTACAACGTTATATTGCATCACTACACGACGTATAACGTCACAAACTGTTACGTAATAACGTATAACGTTATATTGCATCACTATATCACGTATAACGTTATATTGCATCACTATATCACGTATAACGTTATGGAGTATTACGATATAACGTATAACGACATAGTGCATTACTATCTCACGTGTGACGTTACATACTATTACGTTAAAACCTATAACGTTATACTGCATAACTATGTGAAGTATAACGTTATATACTATTACGTTATAACGCACAACGATATATTGCACCACTATGTGACGTATAACTTTATATTGCCTCACTATATGACGTATAAATATAAAGACTATTACGTTATAACGTATAACGTTATATTGCATCTCAATAAGACGTATAACGTATTATTGCATCACTATATTAAGTATAACGTTGTATACTATTACGTTATAACGTATAACGTTATATTGCATCTCTATATGAAGTATAACCTTATATTCTATTACGTTATAACGCATAACGTTATATTGCATCACTATATCACGTACAACGTTATATTGCATCACTATACGACGTATAACGTTATAAACTGTTACGTAATAACGTATAACGTTATATTGCATCACTATATCACGTATAACGTTATATTGCATCACTATATCACGTATAACGTTATGGAGTATTACGATATAACGTATAACGACATAATGCATTACTATGTGACGTGTGACGTTATATACTATTACGTTATAACCTATAACGTTAAACAGCATCACTATATGACGTACAACGTTCTATACTATTACGTTATAAGGTATAAGTATATATTACATCACTATGTGGAGTATAACGTTATATACTATTACGTTAAAACGCATAACGTTATATTGCATCAGTATATCACTTACAACGTTATATTGCATCATTATATGACGTATAACGTCATATTGCATCACTATATGACGTATAACGTTTATACTATTACGTTATAACTTATAACGTTATATTGCATCACTATATGACGTATCACTTTATATTGCATCACTATATGACGTATAACGTTATATACTATTACGTTATAACGTATAACGATGTATTGCATCACTATATGATGTCTAACGTTATATACTATTACGTTTTAACGTATAACGCTATATTGCAGCACTATATGACGTATAACGATATAGACTATTACGTTATATCCTATAACGCTATACTGCATCACTATATGACGTATAACGTTATATATTATTACGTTACAAGGTATAACTATATATTCCATCACTATGTGAAATATAAAGTTATATACTTTTAGTTTATAACGCATAACGATATTTTGCACCACTATATGACGTATAACTTTATATTGCATCACTATATCACGTATAGCGTTATGGAGTATTACGTTGTAAGGTATAACTATATATTCCATCACAATGTGAAGTATAACGTTGTATTCTATTACGTTATAACGTATACAGTTATATTGCATCTCTATATGACGTATAACTTTATATTGCATCACTATACGACGTATAACGATATAGACTATTACGTTATATCCTATAACGCTATACTGCATCACTATATGACGTATAACGTTATATATTATTACGTTACAAGGTATAACTATATATTCCATCACTATGTGAAATATAACGTTATATACTATTACGTTGTAACGCATAACGATATATCGCACCACTATATGACGTATAACTTTATATTGCCTCACTATATGACGTATAAATATATAGACTATTACGTTATAACGTATAACGTTATATTGCATCTCAATAAGACGTATAACGTATTATTGCATCACTATATTAAGTATAACGTTGTATACTATTACGTTATAACGTATAACGTTATATTGCATCACTATATGAAGTATAACCTTATATACTATTACGTTATAACGCATAACGTTATATTGCATCACTATATCACGTATAACGTTATGGAGTATTACGATATAACGTATAACGACATAGTGCATTACTATCTCACGTGTGACGTTACATACTATTACGTTAAAACCTATAACGTTATACTGCATAACTATGTGAAGTATAACGTTATATACAATTACGTTATAACGCACAACGATATATTGCACCACTATGTGACGTATAACTTTATATTGCCTCACTATATGACGTATAAATATAAAGACTATTACGTTATAACGTATAACGTTATATTGCATCTCAATAAGACGTATAACGTATTATTGCATCACTATATTAAGTATAACGTTGTATACTATTACGTTATAACGTATAACGTTATATTGCATCTCTATATGAAGTATAACCTTATATACTATTACGTTATAACGCATAACGTTATATTGCATCAGTATATCACTTACAACGTTATATTGCATCATTATATGACGTATAACGTCATATTGCATCACTATATCACGTACAACGTTATATTGCATCACTATACGACGTATAACGTCATAAACTGTTACGTAATAACGTATAACGTTATATTGCATCACTATATCACGTATAACGTTATATTGCATCACTATATCACGTATAACGTTATATTGCATCACTATATCACGTATAACGTTATGGAGTATTACGATATAACGTATAACGACATAATGCATTACTATGTGACGTGTGACGTTATATACTATTACGTTATAACCTATAACGTTAAACAGCATCACTATATGACGTACAACGTTCTATACTATTACGTTATAAGGTATAAGTATATATTACATCACTATGTGGAGTATAACGTTATATACTATTACGTTAAAACGCATAACGTTATATTGCATCAGTATATCACTTACAACGTTATATTGCATCATTATATGACGTATAACGTCATATTGCATCACTATATGACGTATAACGTTTATACTATTACGTTATAACTTATAACGTTATATTGCATCACTATATGACGTATCACTTTATATTGCATCACTATATGACGTATAACGTTATATACTATTACGTTATAACGTATAACGATGTATTGCATCACTATATGATGTCTAACGTTATATACTATTACGTTTTAACGTATAACGCTATATTGCAGCACTATATGACGTATAACGATATAGACTATTACGTTATATCCTATAACGCTATACTGCATCACTATATGACGTATAACGTTATATATTATTACGTTACAAGGTATAACTATATATTCCATCACTATGTGAAATATAACGTTATATACTTTTAGTTTATAACGCATAACGATATTTTGCAACACTATATGACGTACAACTTTATATTGCCTCACTATATGACGTATAAATATATAGACTATTACGTTATAACGTATAACGTTATATTGCATCTCAATAAGACGTATAACGTATTATTGCATCACTATATTAAGTATAACGTTGTATACTATTACGTTATAACGTATAACGTTATATTGCATCACTATATGAAGTATAACCTTATATACTATTACGTTATAACGCATAACGTTATATTGCATCACTATATCACGTACAACGTTATATTGCATCACTACACGACGTATAACGTCACAAACTGTTACGTAATAACGTATAACGTTATATTGCATCACTATATCACGTATAACGTTATATCGCATCACTATATCACGTATAACGTTATGGAGTATTACGATATAACGTATAACGACATAGTGCATTACTATCTCACGTGTGACGTTACATACTATTACGTTAAAACCTATAACGTTATACTGCATAACTATGTGAAGTATAACGTTATATACTATTACGTTATAACGCACAACGATATATTGCACCACTATGTGACGTATAACTTTATATTGCCTCACTATATGACGTATAAATATAAAGACTATTACGTTATAACGTATAACGTTATATTGCATCTCAATAAGACGTATAACGTATTATTGCATCACTATATTAAGTATAACGTTGTATACTATTACGTTATAACGTATAACGTTATATTGCATCTCTATATGAAGTATAACCTTATATTCTATTACGTTATAACGCATAACGTTATATTGCATCACTATATCACATACAACGTTATATTGCATCACTATACGACGTATAACGTTATAAACTGTTACGTAATAACGTATAACGTTATATTGCATCACTATATCACGTATAACGTTATATTGCATCACTATATCACGTATAACGTTATGGAGTATTACGATATAACGTATAACGACATAATGCATTACTATGTGACGTGTGACGTTATATACTATTACGTTATAACCTATAACGTTAAACAGCATCACTATATGACGTACAACGTTCTATACTATTACGTTATAAGGTATAAGTATATATTACATCACTATGTGGAGTATAACGTTATATACTATTACGTTAAAACGCATAACGTTATATTGCATCAGTATATCACTTACAACGTTATATTGCATCATTATATGACGTATAACGTCATATTGCATCACTATATGACGTATAACGTTTATACTATTACGTTATAACTTATAACGTTATATTGCATCACTATATGACGTATCACTTTATATTGCATCACTATATGACGTATAACGTTATATACTATTACGTTATAACGTATAACGATGTATTGCATCACTATATGATGTCTAACGTTATATACTATTACGTTTTAACGTATAACGCTATATTGCAGCACTATATGACGTATAACGATATAGACTATTACGTTATATCCTATAACGCTATACTGCATCACTATATGACGTATAACGTTATATATTATTACGTTACAAGGTATAACTATATATTCCATCACTATGTGAAATATAAAGTTATATACTTTTAGTTTATAACGCATAAGGATATTTTGCACCACTATATGACGTATAACTTTATATTGCATCACTATATCACGTATAGCGTTATGGAGTATTACGTTGTAAGGTATAACTATATATTCCATCACAATGTGAAGTATAACGTTGTATTCTATTACGTTATAACGTATACAGTTATATTGCATCTCTATATGACGTATAACTTTATATTGCATCACTATACGACGTATAACGATATAGACTATTACGTTATATCCTATAACGCTATACTGCATCACTATATGACGTATAACGTTATATATTATTACGTTACAAGGTATAACTATATATTCCATCACTATGTGAAATATAACGTTATATACTATTACGTTGTAACGCATAACGATATATCGCACCACTATATGACGTATAACTTTATATTGCCTCACTATATGACGTATAAATATATAGACTATTACGTTATAACGTATAACGTTATATTGCATCTCAATAAGACGTATAACGTATTATTGCATCACTATATTAAGTATAACGTTGTATACTATTACGTTATAACGTATAACGTTATATTGCATCACTATATGAAGTATAACCTTATATACTATTACGTTATAACGCATAACGTTATATTGCATCACTATATCACGTACAACGTTATATTGCATCACTACACGACGTATAACGTCACAAACTGTTACGTAATAACGTATAACGTTATATTGCATCACTATATCACGTATAACGTTATATTGCATCACTATATCACGTATAACGTTATGGAGTATTACGATATAACGTATAACGACATAGTGCATTACTATCTCACGTGTGACGTTACATACTATTACGTTAAAACCTATAACGTTATACTGCATAACTATGTGAAGTATAAAGTTATATACAATTACGTTATAACGCACAACGATATATTGCACCACTATGTGACGTATAACTTTATATTGCCTCACTATATGACGTATAAATATAAAGACTATTACGTTATAACGTATAACGTTATATTGCATCTCAATAAGACGTATAACGTATTATTGCATCACTATATTAAGTATAACGTTGTATACTATTACGTTATAACGTATAACGTTATATTGCATCTCTATATGAAGTATAACCTTATATACTATTACGTTATAACGCATAACGTTATATTGCATCACTATATCACGTACAACGTTATATTGCATCACTATACGACGTATAACGTCATAAACTGTTACGTAATAACGTGTAACGTTATATTGCATCACTATATCACGTATAACGTTATATTGCATCACTATATCACGTATAACGTTATGGAGTATTACGATATAACGTATAACGACATAATGCATTACTATGTGACGTGTGACGTTATATACTATTACGTTATAACCTATAACGTTAAACAGCATCACTATATGACGTACAACGTTCTATACTATTACGTTATAAGGTATAAGTATATATTACATCACTATGTGGAGTATAACGTTATATACTATTACGTTAAAACGCATAACGTTATATTGCATCAGTATATCACTTACAACGTTATATTGCATCATTCTATGACGTATAACGTCATATTGCATCACTATATGACGTATAACGTTTATACTATTACGTTATAACTTATAACGTTATATTGCATCACTATATGACGTATCACTTTATATTGCATCACTATATGACGTATAACGTTATATACTATTACGTTATAACGTACAACGATGTATTGCATCACTATATGATGTCTAACGTTATATACTATTACGTTTTAACGTATAACGCTATATTGCAGCACTATATGACGTATAACGATATAGACTATTACGTTATATCCTATAACGCTATATTGCATCACTATATGACGTATAACGTTATATATTATTACGTTACAAGGTATAACTATATATTCCATCACTATGTGAAATATAACGTTATATACTTTTAGTTTATAACGCATAACGATATTTTGCACCACTATATGACGTATAACTTTATATTGCATCACTATATCACGTATAGCGTTATGGAGTATTACGTTGTAAGGTATAACTATATATTCCATCACAATGTGAAGTATAACGTTGTATTCTATTACGTTATAACGTATACAGTTATATTGCATCTCTATATGACGTATAACTTTATATTGCATCACTATACGACGTATAACGATATAGACTATTACGTTATAACGTATAACGTTATATTGCATCTCTATATGACCTATAACGTATTATTGAATCACTATATGACGTATAACGTTGATACTATTACGTCATAACGTATAACGTTATATTGCATCTCTATATGACTTATAACGTATTATTGCATCAGTGTATGACGCATAACGTTTATACTATTACGTTATAAAGTATAACGTTATATTGCATCTGTATAAGACGTATAACGTATTATTGCATCACTATATGAGGTATAACGTTGTATACTATTACGTTATAACGTATACCGTTATATTGCACCCCTATATGACGTATAACTCTATATTGCAACACTATATGACGTATAACGATATAGACTATTACGATATAACGTATAACGTTATATTGCACCTCTGTATGACGTATAACGTAATATTGCATCACTATATGACGTATAACGTTGATACTATTACGTTAAAACTTATAACGTTATATTGCATCACTATATCACATACAACGTTATATTGTATCACTATAAGACGTATGACGTCATATACTGTTACGTTATAACGTATAACGTTATATTGCATCACTATATCACGTATAACGTTACGGAGTATTACGTTATAACGTATAACGACATAATGCATTACTATGTGACGTGTGATGTTATAAACTATTACGTTATAACTTATAACGTTATATTGCATCACTATATGATGTATAACCTCTTATAATATTACGTTATAAGGTATAACCATATATATTCCATCACTATGTGAAGTATAACGTTGTATACTATTACGTTAAAACTTATAACGTTTTATTGCATCACTATATCACATACAAAGTTATATTGCATCACTATACGACGTATAGCGTCATATACTGTTACGTTTTAACGTATAACGCCATAATGCATTACTATGTGACGTGTGACGTTATATACTATTACGTCATAACCTATAACGTTATACAGCATCACTATATGACGTACAACGTTCTATACTATTACGTTATAAGGTATAAGTATATATTACATCACTATGTGGAGTATAACGTTAAATACTATTACGTTAAAACGCATAACGATATATTGCACCACTATATGACGTATAACTTTATATTGCCTCACTATATAACGTATAAATATATAGACTATTACGTTATAACGTATAACGTTATATTGCATCTCTATATGACTTATAACGTATTATTGCATCACTGTATGACGCATAACGTTTATACTATTACGTTATAACGTATAACGTTATATTGCATCTCTATATGACATATAACGTATCATTGCATCACTATATGAAATATAACCTTATATAATATTACGTTATAACGCATACCGTTATATTGCATCACTATATCACTTACAACGTTATATTGCATCACTATATCACGTATAACGTTATGGAGTATTACGTTATAACGTATAGCGTTATATTGCATCTCTATATGACGTATAACGTTATATACCATTACGTTATAGCGTATAACGATACATTGCATCACTATATGATGTCTAACGTTATATAATATTACGTTATAACGTATAACGATATATTGCATCACTATATGACGTAAAACGAAATAGACTATTACGTTATATCCTATAACATTATACTGCATCACCATATGACGTATTACGTTATATACTATTACTTTATAACGTATAACGATATATTGCATCACTATATGATGTCTAACGTTATATACTATTACGTTATAACGTATAACGCTATATTGCATCACTATATGACGTATAACGATATAGACTATTACATTATAACCTATAACGTTATACTGCATCTCTATATGACGTATAACGTTATATACTATTACGTTATAAGGTATAACTATATATTCCATCATTAGGTGAAGTATAACGTTATATACTATTAAGTTATAACGTATAACAATATATTGCACCACTATATGACGTATAACGATATATTCCATCACTATGTGAAGTATAACGATATAGACTATTACGTTATAACGTATAACGTTATATTGCATCTCTATATGACGTATAACGTTATATACCATTACGTTATAACGTATAGCGTTATATTGTACCACTATATAACGTATAATGTTATGGAGCATTACGTTATAACGTATAGCGACATATTGCATTACTATGTGACGTATAACGTTATATACTATTACGTTATACCCTATAACGTTATACTGCATAACTATATGACGTATAACGTTATATACTATTACGTTATAAGGTATAACGATATATTGCATGACTATATCACTTACAACGTTATATTGCATCACTATGTGACGTATAACGTTATACAGCATTACGTTATAAGGTATAACTATATATTCCATCACTATGTGAAGTATAACGTTATATACCATTTCGTTATAACGCATAACGATATATTGCACCACTATATGACGTATAACGATATATTGCATCACTATACTACGTATAACGTCATATACTGTTACGTTATAACGTATAACGCTATATTGCATCACTATATCACGTATAACGTTACGGAGTATTACGTTATAACGTATAGCGACATATTGCATTACTATGTGACGTATAACGTTATAGACTATTACGTTATAACGTATAACGATATATTGCATCACTATCAGATGTCTAACGTTATATAATATTACGTTATAACGTATAACGCTATATTGAATCACTATATGACGTATAACTATATAGACTATTACGTTATATCCTATAACATTATACAGCAGCACTATATGACGTATAACGTTATATACTATTACTTTATAACGTATAACGATATATTGCACCACTATGTGAGGTATAACTTTATATTGCATCTCTATATGACGTATAACGTATTATTGAATCACTATTTTGACGTATAACGTTTATACTATTACGTTATAACGTATAACGCGACATTGCATAACTATATGACGCATAACATTTTATTGCATCACCATATGACGTATAACGTCATATACTATTACGTTACAACGTATAACGATATATTGCATCACTATATCACTTACAACGTTACATTGCATCACTATATGACGTATAACGTTAAATACTGTTACGTTATATCCTATAACGATATTGCGTCACTATATGATGTCTAACGTTATATACTATTACGTTATAACGTATAACGCGACATTGCATAACTATATGACGCATAACACTATATTGCATCACTATATAACATATAACGTCATATACTATTACGTTATAACGTACAACGTTATATTGTATCTCTATATGACGCATAACTTTATATTGCATCTCTATATGACGTATAACGTATTATTGCATCACTATATCACGTATAACGTTATGGAGTATTACGTTATAACGTATAGCGTCATATTGCATTACTATGTGACGTATAACGTTATATACTATTACTTTATATCGTATAACGATATATTGTATCACTATATGACGTATAACGTTATATACTATTACGTTACAAGGTATAACTATATATTCCATCACTATGTGAATTATAACGTTTTATACTATTACGTTATAACGCATAACGATATATTGCACCACTATATGACGTATAACTTTATATTGCATCACTATATGACGTATAAATATATAGACTATTACGTTATAACGTATAACGTTATGTTGCATCTCTATATGACGTATAACGTTAGATACTATTACGTTATAACGCATAACGTTATATTGCATCACTATATCACGTATAACTTTATATTGCATCTCTATATGACGTATAACGCTGTATACTTTTACGTTATAACGTATAACGTTATATTGCATCACTATATGACGTATAACGTTATATACTATTACGTTACAAGGTATAACTAAATGTTCCATCACTATGTGAAGTATAACGTTATAATCTATTACGTTATAACGCATAACGATATATTGCACCACTATATGACGTATAACTTTATATTGCATCTCTATATGACGTATAACGTTATATACTATTACGTTATAACGTATAACGATATATTGCATCACTGTATGATGTCTAACGTTATATAATATTACGTTATAACGTATAACGCTATATTGCATCACTATATGACGTATAACGTTAGATACTATTACGTTATAACGCATAACGTTATATTGCATCACTATATCACGTATAACGTTATGGAGTATTACGTTATAACGTATAGCGACATATTGCATTACTATTTGACGTATAACGTTATATACTATTACGTTATAACCTATAACGTTATACTGCATCACTATATGAAGTATAACGTTATATACTATTACATTATAACTTATAACGTTATACTGCATCACTATATGAAGTATAACCCTATATACTATTACGTTATAACGCATAACGTTATATTGCATAACTATATGGCATACAACGTTATATTGCATCACTATATCACTTACAACGATATATTGCATCACTATACTACGTATAATGTATACGTAGTATACTGTTACGTTATAACGTATAACGTTATATTGCATCACTATATCACGTATAACGTTACGGAGTATTACGTTATAACGTACAACGACATAATGCATTACTATGTGACGCATAACGTTATATACTATTACGTTATAACCTATAACGTTATACTGCATCACTATATGACGTATAACGTTATATACTATTACCTTATAAGGTATAACGATGTATTGCATCACTATATCACTTATAACGTTATATTGCATCACTATATGAAGTATAGCCCTATATACTATTACGTTATAACGCATAACGTTATATTGCATAACTATATCGCATACAACGTTATATTGCATCACTATATCACTTACAACGATATATTGCATCACTATACTACGTATAACGTATACGTAGTATACTGTTACGTTATAAGGTATAACGATGTATTGCATCACTATATCACGTATAACGTTACGGAGTATTACGTTATAACATATAACGACATAATGCATTACTATGTGACGTATAACGTTATATACTATTACGTTATAACCTATAACGTTATACTGCATCACTATATGACGTATAACGTTATATACCATTACGTTATAAGGTATAACGATGTATTGCATCACTATATCACTTATAACGTTATATTTCATCACTATATGACGCATAACGTTATGTACTATTATGTTATAACGTATAACGTCATATTGCATCATGATATGACGTATAACTTTATATTGCACCACTATATGACTTATAACTTTATATTGCAACACTATATGACGTATAACGTTATATACCATTACGTTATAACGTATAATGATATATTGCACCACTATATGACGTATCACATTATATACTATTACGCTATGACGTATAACGTTATATTGCATCGCTATATGACGTACAACTTTATATTGCACCTCTATATGACGTATAACGTATTATTGCATTACTATATGACGTATAACGTTTATACTATTACGTTATAACTTATAACGTGATATTGCATCACTATATGAAGTATAACCTTATATAATACTACGTTATAACGCATAACGTTATATTGCCTCACTATATCACTTACAACGTTATATTGCATCACTATATGACGTATAACGTCATATACTGTTACGTTATAACGTATACCGTTATATTCCATCTCTATATGTCGTATCGCTTTATATTGCATCACTATATGATGTCTAACGTTATATACTATTACGTTATAACGTATGACGCCGTATTGCATCACCATATGACGTATAACATTATATTGCACCTCTATATGACGTATAACGCTATATACTATTACGTTATAAGGTATAACGATCTATTGCATCACTATTTCACTTACAACGTTATATTGCATCACTATATGACGTATAACGTTATATACTATTACGTTACAGGGTATAACTAAATATTCCATCACTATGTGAAGTATAACGTTATAAACTATTACGTTATAACGCATAACGATATATTGCACCACTATATGACGTATAACTTTATATTGCATCTCTATATGACGTATAACGTTATATACTATTAAGTTATAACGTATAACGGTATATTGCATCACTGTATGATGTCTAACGTTATATAATATTACGTTATAACGTATAACGCTATATTGCATCACTATATGACGTATAACGTTAGATACTATTACGTTGTAACCTATAACGTTATACTGCATCTCTATTTGACGTATAACGATATAGAATATTACGTTATAACGTATAACGATATATTGCACCACTATATGACGTATCACATTATATACTATTACGCTATGACGTATAACGTTATATTGCATCTCTATATGACGCATAACGTATTATTGCATCACTATATGACGTATAACGTTATATACTATTACGTTATAACGCATAACGTTATATTGCATCACTATATCACGTATAACGTTATGGAGTATTACGTTATAACGTATAGCGTCATATTGCATTACTATGTGACGTATAACGTTATATACTATTACTTTATAACGTATAACGATATATTGTATCACTATATGACGTATAACGTTATATACTATAACGTTATAACGTATAACGCTATATAGCATCACTATATGACGTCTAACGTTATATAACATTACGTTATAACGTATAACGCTATATTGCATCACTATATGACGTATAACTTTATATTGCATCTCTATATGACGTATAACGCTGTATACTTTTACGTTATAACGTATAACGATATATTGCATCACTGTATGATGTCTAACGTTATATAATATTACGTTATAACGTATAACGCTATATTGCATCACTATATGACGTATAACGTTAGATACTATTACGTTATAACGCATAACGTTATATTGCATCACTATATCACGTATAACTTTATAGTGCATCTCTATATGACGTATAAAGCTGTATACTTTTACGTTATAACGTATAACGTTATATTGCATCACTATATGACGCATAACGTTATATACTATTACGTTACAAGGTATAACTAAATGTTCCATCACTATGTGAAGTATAACGTTATAAACTATTACGTTATAACGCATAACGATATATTGCACCACTATATGACGTATAACTTTATATTGCATCTCTATATGACGTATAACGTTATATACTATTACGTTATAACGTATAACGATATATTGCATCACTGTATGATGTCTAACGTTATATAATATTACGTTATAACGTATAACGCTATATTGCATCACTATATGACGTATAACGTTAGATACTATTACGTTATAACGCATAACGTTATATTGCATCACTATATCACGTATAACGTTATGGAGTATTACGTTATAACGTATAGCGACATATTGCATTACTATTTGACGTATAACGTTATATACTATTACGTTATAACCTATAACGTTATACTGCATCACTATATGAAGTATAACGTTATATACTATTACGTTATAACTTATAACGTTATACTGCATCACTATATGAAGTATAACCCTATATACTATTACGTTATAACGCATAACGTTATATTGCATAACTATATGGCATACAACGTTATATTGCATCACTATATCACTTACAACGATATATTGCATCACTATACTACGTATAACGTATACGTAGTATACTGTTACGTTATAACGTATAACGCTACATTGCATCACTATATGACGCATAACATTATATTGCATCACTATATGTCGTATAACGTCATATACTATTACGTTGTAAGGTATAACGTTATATTGCATCGCTATATGACGTACAACTTTATATTGCATCTCTATATGACGTATAACGTATTATTGCATTACTATATGACGTATAACGTTACGGAGTGTTACGTTATAACTTATAACGATATAATGCATTACTATATGACGTATAACGCTGTATACTATTACGTTATAAGGTATGACGATATATTGCATCACTATTTCACTTATAACGTTATATTGCATCACTATATGACGTATCACGTTATACACTATTACGTTATAACGTATACCGTTATATTTCATCTCTATATGACGTATCGCTTTATATTGCATCACTATATGACGTATAACGTTATATACCACTACGTTATAACGTATAACGATATAATGCATTACTATGTGACGTATAACGTTATATACTATTACGTTATAACCTATAACGTTATACTGCATCACTATATGACGTATAACGTTATATACTATTACATTATAAGGTATAACGATGTATTGCATCACTGTATGACGTATAACTTTATATTGCATCGCTATATGACTTATAACTTTATATTGCATCACTATATGACGTATCACGTTATACACTATTACGTTTTAACGTGTACCGTTATATTTCATCTCTATATGACGTATCGCTTTATACTGCATCACTATATGACGTATAACGTTATATACCATTACGTTATAACGTATAACGATATAATGCATTACTATGTGACGTATAACGTTATATACTATTACGTTATAACCTATAACGTTATACTGCATCACTATATGACGTATAACGTTATATACTATTACATTATAAGGTATAACGATGTATTGCATCACTATATCACTTACAACGTTATATTGCATCACTATATGAAGTATAACCTCATATAATATTACGTTATAACGCAAAACGTTATATTGCATAACTATATCGCATACAACGTTATATTGCATCACTATATCACTTACAATGATATATTGCATCACTATACTACGTATAACGTATACGTAGTATACTGTTACGTTATAACGTATAACGTTATATTGCATCACTATATCACGTATAATGTTACGGAGCACTACGTTATAACGTATAACGACATAATGCATTACTATGTGACGCATAACGTTATATACTATTACGTTATAACCTATAACGTTATACTGCATCACTATATGACGTATAACGTTATATACTATTACCTTATAAGGTATAACGATGTATTGCATCACTATATCACTTATAACGTTATATTGCATCACTATATGAAGTATAGCCCTATATACTATTACGTTATAACGCATAACGTTATATTGCATAACTATATCGCATACAACGTTATATTGCATCACTATATCACTTACAACGATATATTGCATCACTATACTACGTATAACGTATACGTAGTATACTGTTACGTTATAAGGTATAACGATGTATTGCATCACTATATCACGTATAACGTTACGGAGTATTACGTTATAACATATAACGACATAATGCATTACTATGTGACGTATAACGTTATATACTATTACGTTATAACCTATAACGTTATATTTCATCTCTATATGACGTATCGCTTTATATTGCATCACTATATGACGTATAACGTTATATACCATTACGTTATAAGCTATAACGATGTATTGCATCACTATATCACTTATAACGTTATATTTCATCACTATATGACGCATAACGTTATGTACTATTATGTTATAACGTATAACGTTATATTGCATCATGATATGACGTATAACTTTATATTGCACCACTATATGACTTATAACTTTATATTGCATCACTATATGACGTATAACGTTATACACTATTACGTTATAACGTATACCGTTATATTTCATCTCTATATGACGTATCGCTTTATATTGCATCACTATATGACGTATAACGTTATATACCATTACGTTATAACGTATAACGATATAGTGATTCACTATATGATGTCTAACGTTATATACTATTACGTTATAACGTATAACGCTATATTGCATCACTATTTCACTTATAACGTTATATTGCATCACTATATGACGTACAAAGTTATATACTATTACGTTATAAGGTATAACTAAATATTCCATCACTATGTGAAGTATAAAGTTATATACTATTACGTTATAACGCATAACGATATATTGCACCACTGTATGACGTATAACTTTATATTGCATCTCTATATGACGTATAACGTTTTATTGCATCAGTATATCACGTATAACGTTATGGAGTATTACGTTATAACGTATAGCGACATATTGCATTACTATGTGACGTATAACGCTATATACTATTGCGTTATAACCTATAACGTTATACTGCATCTCTATTTGACGTATAACGATATAAAATATTACGTTATAACGTATAACATTATATTGCATCTCTATATGACGTATAACGTATTATTGCATTACTATATGACGTATAACGTTACGGAGTATTACGTTATAACTTATAACGATATAATGCATTACTATATGACGTATAACGCTGTATACTATTACGTTATAAGGTATGACGATATATTGCATCACTATTTCACTTATAACGTTATATTGCATCACTATATGACGTAAAAAGTTATATACTATTACGTTATAAGGTATAACTAAATATTCCATCACTATGTGAAGTATAAAGTTATATACTATTACGTTATAACGCATAACGATATATTGCACCACTGTATGACGTATAACTTTATATTGCATCTCTATATGACGTATAACGTTTTATTGCATCAGTATATCACGTATAACGTTATGGAGTATTACGTTATAACGTATAGCGACATATTGCATTACTGTGTGGCGTATAACGCTATATACTATTGCGTTATAACCTATAACGTTATACTGCATCTCTATTTGACGTATAACGATATAAAATATTACGTTATAACGTATAACATTATATTGCATCTCAATATGACGTATAACGTTATATTGCATCGGTATATCACGTATAATGTTATGGAGTATTTCGTTATAACGTATAGCGACATATTGCATTACTATGTGACGTATAACGTTATACACTGTTACGTTATAACGTATAACGATATATTGCATCTCTATATGACGTATAACGCTATATACTATTACGTTATAACGTATAACGATATATTGCATCACTATATGATGTCTAACGTTGTATACTATTACGTTATAACGTATAACGCTACATTGCATAACTATATGACTCATAACATTATATTGCATCACTATATGTCGTATAACGTCATATACTATTAAGTTATAACGTATAACGTTATATTGCATCGCTATATGACTTATAACTTTATATTGCATCACTATATGACGTATCACGTTATACACTATTACGTTATAACGTATACCGTTATATTTCATCTCTATATGACGTATCGCTTTATATTGCATCACTATATGACGTATAACGTTATATACCACTACGTTATAACGTATAACGATATAATGCATTACTATGTGACGTATAACGTTATATACTATTACGTTATAACCTATAACGTTATACTGCATCACTATATGACGTATAACGTTATATACTATTACATTATAAGGTATAACGATGTATTGCATCACTATATCACTTACAACGTTATATTGCATCACTATATGAAGTATAACCTCATATAATATTACGTTATAACGCAAAACGTTATATTGCATAACTATATCGCATACAACGTTATATTGCATCACTATATCACTTACAATGATATATTGCATCACTATAGTACGTATAACGTATACGTAGTATACTGTTACGTTATAACGTATAACGTTATATTGCATCACTATATCACGTATAATGTTACGGAGCATTACGTTATAACGTATAACGACATAATGCATTACTATGTGACGCATAACGTTATATACTATTACGTTATAACCTATAACGTTATACTGCATCACTATATGACGTATAACGTTATATACTATTACCTTATAAGGTATAACGATGTATTGCATCACTATATCACTTATAACGTTATATTGCATCACTATATGAAGTATAGCCCTATATACTATTACGTTATAACGCATAACGTTATATTGCATAACTATATCGCATACAACGTTATATTGCATCACTATATCACTTACAACGATATATTGCATCACTATACTACGTATAACGTATACGTAGTATACTGTTACGTTATAAGGTATAACGATGTATTGCATCACTATATCACGTATAACGTTACGGAGTATTACGTTATAACATATAACGACATAATGCATTACTATGTGACGTATAACGTTATATACTATTACGTTATAACCTATAACGTTATATTTCATCTCTATATGACGTATCGCTTTATATTGCATCACTATATGACGTATAACGTTATATACCATTACGTTATAAGCTATAACGATGTATTGCATCACTATATCACTTATAACGTTATATTTCATCACTATATGACGCATAACGTTATGTACTATTATGTTATAACGTATAACGTTATATTGCATCATGATATGACGTATAACTTTATATTGCACCACTATATGACTTATAACTTTATATTGCATCACTATATGACGTATAACGTTATACACTATTACGTTATAACGTATACCGTTATATTTCATCTCTATATGACGTATCGCTTTATATTGCATCACTATATGACGTATAACGTTATATACCATTACGTTATAACGTATAACGATATAGTGATTCACTATATGATGTCTAACGTTATATACTATTACGTTATAACGTATAACGCTATATTGCATCACTATTTCACTTATAACGTTATATTGCATCACTATATGACGTACAAAGTTATATACTATTACGTTATAAGGTATAACTAAATATTCCATCACTATGTGAAGTATAAAGTTATATACTATTACGTTATAACGCATAACGATATATTGCACCACTGTATGACGTATAACTTTATATTGCATCTCTATATGACGTATAACGTTTTATTGCATCAGTATATCACGTATAACGTTATGGAGTATTACGTTATAACGTATAGCGACATATTGCATTACTATGTGACGTATAACGCTATATACTATTGCGTTATAACCTATAACGTTATACTGCATCTCTATTTGACGTATAACGATATAAAATATTACGTTATAACGTATAACATTATATTGCATCTCTATATGACGTATAACGTATTATTGCATTACTATATGACGTATAACGTTACGGAGTATTACGTTATAACTTATAACGATATAATGCATTACTATATGACGTATAACGCTGTATACTATTACGTTATAAGGTATGACGATATATTGCATCACTATTTCACTTATAACGTTATATTGCATCACTATATGACGTAAAAAGTTATATACTATTACGTTATAAGGTATAACTAAATATTCCATCACTATGTGAAGTATAAAGTTATATACTATTACGTTATAACGCATAACGATATATTGCACCACTGTATGACGTATAACTTTATATTGCATCTCTATATGACGTATAACGTTTTATTGCATCAGTATATCACGTATAACGTTATGGAGTATTACGTTATAACGTATAGCGACATATTGCATTACTGTGTGGCGTATAACGCTATATACTATTGCGTTATAACCTATAACGTTATACTGCATCTCTATTTGACGTATAACGATATAAAATATTACGTTATAACGTATAACATTATATTGCATCTCAATATGACGTATAACGTTATATTGCATCGGTATATCACGTATAATGTTATGGAGTATTTCGTTATAACGTATAGCGACATATTGCATTACTATGTGACGTATAACGTTATACACTGTTACGTTATAACGTATAACGATATATTGCATCTCTATATGACGTATAACGCTATATACTATTACGTTATAACGTATAACGATATATTGCATCACTATATGATGTCTAACGTTGTATACTATTACGTTATAACGTATAACGCTACATTGCATAACTATATGACTCATAACATTATATTGCATCACTATATGTCGTATAACGTCATATACTATTAAGTTATAACGTATAACGTTATATTGCATCGCTATATGACTTATAACTTTATATTGCATCACTATATGACGTATCACGTTATACACTATTACGTTATAACGTATACCGTTATATTTCATCTCTATATGACGTATCGCTTTATATTGCATCACTATATGACGTATAACGTTATATACCACTACGTTATAACGTATAACGATATAATGCATTACTATGTGACGTATAACGTTATATACTATTACGTTATAACCTATAACGTTATACTGCATCACTATATGACGTATAACGTTATATACTATTACATTATAAGGTATAACGATGTATTGCATCACTATATCACTTACAACGTTATATTGCATCACTATATGAAGTATAACCTCATATAATATTACGTTATAACGCAAAACGTTATATTGCATAACTATATCGCATACAACGTTATATTGCATCACTATATCACTTACAATGATATATTGCATCACTATAGTACGTATAACGTATACGTAGTATACTGTTACGTTATAACGTATAACGTTATATTGCATCACTATATCACGTATAATGTTACGGAGCATTACGTTATAACGTATAACGACATAATGCATTACTATGTGACGCATAACGTTATATACTATTACGTTATAACCTATAACGTTATACTGCATCACTATATGACGTATAACGTTATATACTATTACCTTATAAGGTATAACGATGTATTGCATCACTATATCACTTATAACGTTATATTGCATCACTATATGAAGTATAGCCCTATATACTATTACGTTATAACGCATAACGTTATATTGCATAACTATATCGCATACAACGTTATATTGCATCACTATATCACTTACAACGATATATTGCATCACTATACTACGTATAACGTATACGTAGTATACTGTTACGTTATAAGGTATAACGATGTATTGCATCACTATATCACGTATAACGTTACGGAGTATTACGTTATAACATATAACGACATAATGCATTACTATGTGACGTATAACGTTATATACTATTACGTTATAACCTATAACGTTATACTGCATCACTATATGACGTATAACGTTATATACCATTACGTTATAAGGTATAACGATGTATTGCATCACTATATCACTTATAACGTTATATTTCATCACTATAGGACGCATAACGTTATGTACTATTATGTTATAACGTATAACGTCATATTGCATCATGATATGACGTATAACTTTATATTGCACCACTATATGACTTATAACTTTATATTGCATCACTATATGACGTATTACGTTATACACTATTACGTTATAACGTATACCGTTATATTTCATTTCTATATGACGTATCGCTTTATATTGCATCACTATATGACGTATAACGTTATATACCATTACGTTATAACGCATAATGATATATTGCACCACTATATGACGTATCACATTATATACTATTACGCTATGACGTATAACGTTATATTGCATCGCTATATGACGTACAACTTTATATTGCACCTCTATATGACGTATAACGTATTATTGCATTACTATATGACGTATAACGTTTATACTATTACGTTATAACTTATAACGTGATATTGCATCACTATATGAAGTATAACCTTATATAATACTACGTTATAACGCATAACGTTATATTGCCTCACTATATCACTTACAACGTTATATTGCATCACTATATGACGTATAACGTCATATACTGTTACGTTATAACGTATACCGTTATATTCCATCTCTATATGACGTATCGCTTTATATTGCTTCACTATATGACGTATAACGTTACGGAGTATTACGTTATAACGTATAACGATATAAAGCATTTCTATGCGACGTATAACGTTATATACTATTACGTTATAACCTATAACGTTATACTGCATCACTATATGACGTATAACGTTATATACTATTACGTTAGAAGGTATAACGATGTATTGCATCACTATATCACGTATAACGTTACGGAGTATTACGTTATAACATATAACGACATAATGCATTACTATGTGATGTATAACGTTATATACTATTACGTTATAACCTATAACGTTATACTGCATCACTATATGACGTATAACGTTATATACCATTACGTTATAAGCTATAACGATGTATTGCATCACTATATCACTTATAACGTTATATTTCATCACTATATGACGCATAACGTTATGTACTATTATGTTATAACGTATAACGTTATATTGCATCATGATATGACGTATAACTTTATATTGCACCACTATATGACTTATAACTTTATATTGCATCACTATATGGCGTATAACTTTATACACTATTACGTTATAACGTATACCGTTATATTTCATCTCTATATGACGTATCGCTTTATATTGCATCACTATATGACGTATAACGTTATATACCATTACGTTATAACGTATAACGATATAGTGATTCACTATATGATGTCTAACGTTATATACTATTACGTTATAACGTATAACGCTATATTGCATCACTATATGACGTATAACTTTATATTGCATCTCTATATGACGTAAAAAGTTATATACTATTACGTTATAAGGTATAACTACATATTCCATCACTATGTGAAGTATAACGTTATATACTCTTACGTTATAACGCATAACGATATATTGCACCACTGTATGACGTATAACTTTATATTGCATCTCTATATGACGTATAACGTTTTATTGCATCAGTATATCACGTATAACGTTATGGAGTATTACTTTATAACGTATAGCGACATATTGCATTACTATGTGACGTATAACGCTATATACTATTGCGTTATAACCTATAACGTTATACTGCATCTCTATTTGACGTATAACGATATAAAATATTACGTTATAACGTATAACATTATATTGCATCTCTATATGACGTATAACGTATTATTGCATTACTATATGACGTATAACGTTTATACTATTACGTTATAACTTATAACGTGATATTGCATCACTATATGAAGTATAACCTTATATAATATTACGTTATAACGCATAAAGTTACATTGCCTCACTATATCACTTACAACGTTATATTGCATCACTATATGACGTATAACGTCATATACTGTTACGTTATAACGTATAACGCTACATTGCATCACTATATGACTTATAACTTTATATTGCATCTCTATATGACGTATAACGCTGTATACTATTAAGTTATAAGGTATAACGATATATTGCATCACTATTTCACTTATAACGTTATATTGCATCACTATATGACGTAAAAAGTTATATACTATTACGTTATAAGGTAAAACTAAATATTCCATCACTATGTGAAGTATAACGTTGTATACTATTACGTTATAACGTATAACGCTACATTGCATTACTATATGACGCATAACATTATATTGCATCACTATATGTCGTATAACGTCATATACTATTACGTTATAATGTATAACGTTATACTGCATCGCTATATGACGTACAACATTATATTGCATCTCTATATGACGTATAACGTATTATTGCATTACTATATGACGTATATCGTTACGGAGTATTACGTTATAACCTATAACGTTATACTGCATCACTATATGAAGTATAACGTTATATACTATTACGTTATAACCTATAACGTTATACTGCATCACTATATGACGTATAACGTTATATACTATTACGTTATAAGGTATAACGATGTATTGCATCACTATATCACGTATAACGTTACGGAGTATTACGTTATAACATATAACGACATAATGCATTACTATGTGACGTATAACGTTATATACTATTACGTTATAACCTATAACGTTATACTGCATCACTATATGACGTATAACGTTATATACCATTACGTTATAAGGTATAACGATGTATTGCATCACTATATCACTTATAACGTTATATTTCATCACTATATGACGCATAACGTTATGTACTATTATGTTATAACGTATAACGTTATATTGCATCATGATATGACGTATAACTTTATATTGCACCACTATATGACTTATAACTTTATATTGCATCACTATATGACGTATAACGTTATACACTATTACGTTATAACGTATACCGTTATATTTCATCTCTATATGACGTATCGCTTTATATTGCATCACTATATTACGTATAACGTTATATAGCATTACGTTATAACGTATAACGATATAGTGCATCACTATATGATGTCTAACGTTATATACTATTACGTTATAACGTATAACGCTATATTGCATCACTATATGACGTATAACTTTATATTGCATCTCTATATGACGTATAACGCTGTATACTATTACGTTATAAGTTATGACGATATATTGCATCACTATTTCTCTTATAACGTTATATTGCATCACTATATGACGTATAACGTCATATACTGTTACGTTATAACGTATACCGTTATATTTCATCTCTATATGACGTATCGCTTTATATTGCATCACTATATGACGTATAACGTTATATACCATTACGTTATAACGTATAACGATATAGTGATTCACTATATGATGTCTAACGTTATATACTATTACGTTATAACGTATAACGCTATATTGCATCACTATTTCACTTATAACGTTATATTGCATCACTATATGACGTACAAAGTTATATACTATTACGTTATAAGGTATAACTAAATATTCCATCACTATGTGAAGTATAAAGTTATATACTATTACGTTATAACGCATAACGATATATTGCACCACTGTATGACGTATAACTTTATATTGCATCTCTATATGACGTATAACGTTTTTATTGCATCAGTATATCACGTATAACGTTATGGAGTATTACGTTATAACGTATAGCGACATATTGCATTACTATGTGACGTATAACGCTATATACTATTGCGTTATTAACTATAACGTTATACTGCATCTCTATTTGACGTATAACGATATAAAATATTACGTTATAACGTATAACATTATATTGCATCTCTATATGACGTATAACGTATTATTGCATTACTATATGACGTATAACGTTACGGAGTATTACGTTATAACTTATAACGATATAATGCATTACTATATGACGTATAACGCTGTATACTATTACGTTATAAGGTTATGACGATATATTGCATCACTATTTCACTTATAACGTTATATTGCATCACTATATGACGTAAAAAGTTATATACTATTACGTTATAAGGTATAACTAAATATTCCATCACTATGTGAAGTATAAAGTTATATACTATTACGTTAACGCATAACGATATATTGCACCACTGTATGACGTATAACTTTATATTGCATCTCTATATGACGTATAACGTTTTATTGCATCAGTATATCACGTATAACGTTATGGAGTATTACGTTATAACGTATAGCGACATATTGCATTACTGTGTGGCGTATAACGCTATATACTATTGCGTTATAACCTATAACGTTATACTGCATCTCTATTTGACGTATAACGATATAAAATATTACGTTATAACGTATAACATTATATTGCATCTCAATATGACGTATAACGTTATATTGCATCGGTATATCACGTATAATGTTATGGAGTATTTCGTTATAACGTATAGCGACATATTGCATTACTATGTGACGTATAACGTTATACACTGTTACGTTATAACGTATAACGATATATTGCATCTCTATATGACGTATAACGCTATATACTATTACGTTATAACGTATAACGATATATTGCATCACTATATGATGTCTAACGTTGTATACTATTACGTTATAACGTATAACGCTACATTGCATAACTATATGACTCATAACATTATATTGCATCACTATATGTCGTATAACGTCATATACTATTAAGTTATAACGTATAACGTTATATTGCATCGCTATATGACTTATAACTTTATATTGCATCACTATATGACGTATCACGTTATACACTATTACGTTATAACGTATACCGTTATATTTCATCTCTATATGACGTATCGCTTTATATTGCATCACTATATGACGTATAACGTTATATACCACTACGTTATAACGTATAACGATATAATGCATTACTATGTGACGTATAACGTTATATACTATTACGTTATAACCTATAACGTTATACTGCATCACTATATGACGTATAACGTTATATACTATTACATTATAAGGTATAACGATGTATTGCATCACTATATCACTTACAACGTTATATTGCATCACTATATGAAGTATAACCTCATATAATATTACGTTATAACGCAAAACGTTATATTGCATAACTATATCGCATACAACGTTATATTGCATCACTATATCACTTACAATGATATATTGCATCACTATAGTACGTATAACGTATACGTAGTATACTGTTACGTTATAACGTATAACGTTATATTGCATCACTATATCACGTATAATGTTACGGAGCATTACGTTATAACGTATAACGACATAATGCATTACTATGTGACGCATAACGTTATATACTATTACGTTATAACCTATAACGTTATACTGCATCACTATATGACGTATAACGTTATATACTATTACCTTATAAGGTATAACGATGTATTGCATCACTATATCACTTATAACGTTATATTGCATCACTATATGAAGTATAGCCCTATATACTATTACGTTATAACGCATAACGTTATATTGCATAACTATATCGCATACAACGTTATATTGCATCACTATATCACTTACAACGATATATTGCATCACTATACTACGTATAACGTATACGTAGTATACTGTTACGTTATAAGGTATAACGATGTATTGCATCACTATATCACGTATAACGTTACGGAGTATTACGTTATAACATATAACGACATAATGCATTACTATGTGACGTATAACGTTATATACTATTACGTTATAACCTATAACGTTATACTGCATCACTATATGACGTATAACGTTATATACCATTACGTTATAAGGTATAACGATGTATTGCATCACTATATCACTTATAACGTTATATTTCATCACTATAGGACGCATAACGTTATGTACTATTATGTTATAACGTATAACGTCATATTGCATCATGATATGACGTATAACTTTATATTGCACCACTATATGACTTATAACTTTATATTGCATCACTATATGACGTATTACGTTATACACTATTACGTTATAACGTATACCGTTATATTTCATTTCTATATGACGTATCGCTTTATATTGCATCACTATATGACGTATAACGTTATATACCATTACGTTATAACGCATAATGATATATTGCACCACTATATGACGTATCACATTATATACTATTACGCTATGACGTATAACGTTATATTGCATCGCTATATGACGTACAACTTTATATTGCACCTCTATATGACGTATAACGTATTATTGCATTACTATATGACGTATAACGTTTATACTATTACGTTATAACTTATAACGTGATATTGCATCACTATATGAAGTATAACCTTATATAATACTACGTTATAACGCATAACGTTATATTGCCTCACTATATCACTTACAACGTTATATTGCATCACTATATGACGTATAACGTCATATACTGTTACGTTATAACGTATACCGTTATATTCCATCTCTATATGACGTATCGCTTTATATTGCTTCACTATATGACGTATAACGTTACGGAGTATTACGTTATAACGTATAACGATATAAAGCATTTCTATGCGACGTATAACGTTATATACTATTACGTTATAACCTATAACGTTATACTGCATCACTATATGACGTATAACGTTATATACTATTACGTTAGAAGGTATAACGATGTATTGCATCACTATATCACGTATAACGTTACGGAGTATTACGTTATAACATATAAAGACATAATGCATTACTATGTGATGTATAACGTTATATACTATTACGTTATAACCTATAACGTTATACTGCATCACTATATGACGTATA